>NC_140582.1:1044092341-1044252341 GCF_964204655.1 Triturus cristatus
CTTCCTTTTTCGTAGTTAATAAACGTGGCAGTACCTGTACTAGTAGTCCTGGTAATGCCTTAGTTTTGTCCCCAAGCCCCGAACCTGGACCTCGGGCCCTTTCTTCTGCTTCTAATGCTGACCATTCTATCTTTTGATCACCTACCTCCCACTCTTTTTCTTTGAGTTTCTCATAAATGCCAGCAGGCATCAACACCTTTAATATTGTCATAATGTCGGGGTAGGTATACTCTCCCATGAGTAACATGTCTTTAATTTCTCGGTGAAACCCCGCTGGGTCCTTGTCATGACTGGGTACTACTTTCTTCATTTCTAATAATTCTATTTTCGATATAGGCGTATATACAAATACGCGTTTAAACTCATTGTCCTCACCCTTTATTGGGTGCACTTCTCGTAAGGGATTCTGTCTATCTATGTGATACGTAGTTCTTTCCTTGACGGACAATGGAACATGTTCTGAACATACGAAAAGAATATACTGCTTTCTTGATTCTAGAATTTCTTTAATTAATTCAGTACCTGGACCTCTCCATTTATTCATAAGTAATTCAGTCAGTATGTCAGGCAAGGGACCAGGGTCCGAATGCTGACTCCGATATAGTATAATGAGTTGTTGGATCATATAAATCCCAGCTAACCTTTGTTCATCTGGGGTAAGATTCAAAAATGTGCGTACTACTGTATCATCACTATATTTTCCGGGACTGTCCACCCAATGGACAGCTGCCCTGGCTAAATCTTGTTCATCCATAGAATCGAGGAAATGATAACCCCTTCGTTCTCGGAGTAGTTTGTCGGCGGTTTGGAACGAATGCTCGTTAGACCTTATATTAATTATAGGTATTTGAAAATTCCTGTTATTATCTGGACACGTCGGATGTATTGAGTCAGTATGATATCTAGTCTGATTCCTATTACAAGATCTTCCTCTACCTACATAGGCTATGGTGTCTGACTGTCCTGTGGGCAGTCCTGGCCCTTCTTCCTCGTTTTGTTCGAACTCGTCTGTCTCTAATCTCTCTTCGTGTAGGCGTTCTATTTCTTTACGGATCTTTCGGCACATGGCTATTATACAATTTTGTTTATCATGTCTCCCTTCTGATATATTCTGGCTCCATCTTGTAAGAATTCTCATGGCTTCCGGGTCTACCCCCGGTCGGTCTTGATTTCTGATCACACAGTTTATGAGGAAACGTAACAGTTCCCCCTGTATCTCTACTTTCTGGTATTCCATAGCTCTGTAAATACATTCTGGATCTCGCCCTGTTTGGACAAAATGATATATATTATCTAGATGCGCAGTCATTCCTGGTAACTTCGCTAAATACACTGCGGCTCGTCTGATACGCAATGATGCTAGGGTCATTTCGTCCTCTTTTCCAGGCACCGGGTCATATCTACAATCTATAAGAAGTTCCTTAAGCGCACGGGCACTAAGGAGTTTGGGTGTACGTGAATGCGCTGACTCTTGAAAAGTAAGCTTATTTATTCTGGGTGGCGTAGAAAAGACATTGGTAGCTCCTCCCGCGGCTCCATCTGGGGCGTCGGGTGTAAAAGGATTCGTTGAACGTGACACAGCAACTACAGGTGTGGACACAGCCATAGAAGTAGCTGTAGGAGCGGATACAGAAACCGATGTGCTTGCCGGAACTTGTGACTCGATTTGTTGCTGTAGGGATACGGGTACTGGATCTTGGCGTTGAACCTCCCTGGTAGGCGGTCTACGTGGGGCGGAATTGGCATACTCGGGAGCTGCGTCATCTAAATATGAGGAAAGAAAAACATCTTCTGCGGTTCTAGGATGCCCCTTAGGATGTACCTTTATGGGGAACAATGGGGTTGGCAAGTCTTTTGGCGTTTCCGGAGTAGCCTTAGGTAATCCTTCGGCCAGAAGGGGATACATACCATTCATAAGGGCATTTCTTTGTCTGTCTACTTGTTCTGATTTCACTCGGATACCTTCCTCAATTAATAGATTCTCTCGAACTTTATTGGAATTCTCTTTACTCTTCTCTTCCTGTCTACGTGCTTTTTCTGTTCGTCTATGTGATTCTTTACGCCATAATTCAACGGCGTCTTTCTGTGACTGTCTGACTTTCCTTTTCCATAACTCTTCCTCGACTTTCATGATGCACTCTGCATCCCAGGTCCCTGCTGTGGGCCACCTCTGACTTTCTGGTAATCCCTTGGTATAGTCTACCCATAAATCAAGAAATAATATAGCGTCTAATCCATGTTTGTGATACATAAAGTGCCCTGGGGTGTCCCTAGGAGGAATAGGGACGGCTTCTTCGAGAACCCCTTTTCTGGTAGTGATCTGTCTTAATTTCGAAAAGAACGGCATATTGAGAACTGACCTTATACTTGATTTTGACCTGATACTTGAATTTGAACAGACTTAATACAATAAACACGATAATGAACAGTCATTCATACCACGATATACTTAAACACTTCAAACATTAAACATTAAACCTTTAACTGAAACAACAATGATGATCGTCTGCATAACTAATCACCAAGCTTAATTCTCGACAATAACTAGATAATAACTAGACACTTCGGAATACTTGATATACTGCTAAACAGTACAGATACACTGCTAAAACAGTGCAGACCGGATTTGTGTACCCAAACCCGTCTTGACCGGCACAACCTATGTGCACGTCAGAAATGCCTCCCCAGTAATGGTACTCACCGGGTAGCTTCGGAAACGGAAGGCCTCAGTAACCTGAACTTGACTCGGATTTGGACTGGACTCGACTCGTCGGACACTGGGCTTGACGTCGGACTGGTGGGTCTCTGTATACCTCGGATCTTGCTCTCTCAGCTAGGCTCTGGTCGGGATACTTCGCACTTCTCACCGCCTCGTCTGGGTGTTGATTGCAGTCTCAGTCGCCCCCGCTTGACCGGAGGGAGATACAGGAAATCCTGCTGGTACGCGTTATTGTCCGTCCAGCTGTGGCAGGAGACCGGGCCTGCAACGCACCGCCGGCGCGTGAGATGAGAAAGTGTCCCTGTTCGGGCGCCATCATGTGGTAAATATTTCTCCTTTACCGGGACTGAATTTGATACAGGAACATAGTAAAATAGCTCAATGAAATGAGAGGCAGAATCCGTGATATTAGAGTTTCAGAATGGGCTTTATTCCAATAAGCGATTATAATCGGATGCTTCAAGTTCCATCACCACGGGAGTTCAGGAAGTGAAGTACATACTTTATTGACAAGCAGTAACTTTTATAATACATACATCATAATGAAGTGAATACAGTAGGCGTAACAATTGATAAGGACATTGACGTTTGGTTTGCGTAACCGAAAATGGGTGTAATAATGAGTAAAAAGGAACATGATTGGCTATGATGTAATACATAGGTGGATCTATAAGATAATACTTGGCATTGATGCGCGCGCAGCAGTCTGACGTGTAATTGACGTGTAACTAGGGGGTGACGGGGACTTGACATTTAGCTCTACGTGTGGAGACAGGAAGTCTGGGGGGTCAAGTCAACCTAATCCCAAATCATATCTAACATCCTATGTTTAAAGAACTATGTTATCCACAAAAGAAGGACTCTCGGACAGAATCTATTCTATACTGACTGTGCGTGCGTGTACAAGCGTCTAGGTGTCTACACTGAATGCGAGGGGGTAGGAATATTCCATGGTAACAGGGCTATGAATTACTTGCATGAGGACAGAGAAGATGGGCCTTTTTGCTTGGTAACTGGAAGAATGTTTACTTAAGCTACTAGGCAGGAATGCATCGGCTGAGGGGGAAGCAGATAATTCGAAGGTGAAATACAGTTCTTGGCAGAGAATAGGCTGATGTCAGGCTTCGTGAGCCGCGCAGAGAATGAGACAAAGTTCATGGTCACAGATGCAGGCTTGAACTGGAGCTTTCAGAGGCAGAAGGCAAAAGGAGTTCGATGACAGAATCAGGGCCTACTTGCCTGGACTGTAAAATGGCATAAGTGAACCATATAAAGCCGGTGGCCTTTCATATTTAGGAATGGAATATCCAGCCCATTTATGGCGGATCTGACAGAGGACATGTTGACGGTGGACGCACATGTGTTTGCGTCATCATTACTGGAACTGGAGGGAGCATACATGTACTTGCGACATGCACATAGAACCGTTGGGGTCCAAGATAGGGGACATAACTGACCAGAAAAATCCATATTTCCACATCCCTTCTAGTACACCTCTAACACCTCTCCGCATGGATCTTGGGATTAGGCCCATTGCGGATGAAGTTGCTCTTAGACCCTTATTATATTGGCGCCGCCTGTGGAGCACCCCAGAACTAGCCCCATACAGGGAAGAACTGATTGAAGTTACGGGACTGCGAGGTGCAGGGAAGTTACCACGGTTGGTGTACATCAAGAACAAGCGTAGTCTGTGGAGCAAAGCAGAAGAAATCTCCCAAATGACTTCCAGAAAGGCCCTGGTAGAGAGTTTTAGAGACCACAAACTCACCCAGCTCGAGAAGAGGCCTACAGCGGGTCGACTGACTGCTGAGTTTCTGGAAGTAAAAAATAGATATAGTCTAGAATCGGTGTTGGACGACATTCAGCCACTCCTCGCCAAGAAGCTCTATCTACAATTTAGACATGGAGTCCTTCCGCTGCGCTGATTCACAAAAAAATGGGAGGGCTCTAACAATGGGGAGTGCACAGCGTGTAATAATGCAGATGAGACGGAGCTTCATGTGAACATTTTTTACCATGGCTATAGGAGGGCAAGGTCTCGTTGGCTACTTCAACTTTGTAGGAATCTGGGGTCTAGACACTGTAGTGAAGTGTACAGGCTGCTAAAATCCGATACACACATGACCATTGTGTCCTCTATTTCATGATTTTTATCTACTATGTGGTGCACCCGTAGAGCCATTTTGAAAAAAAAAAAGATTGCTAATGGGAATGGCAATAATTCATGCTCACCTCCTGATTTAATCTCATTGTTGAATTTCACATATATTGTTTTTACCTTGTCTATGTCAAAAAGATTGAACACTTTTTAATGAATAAATCTCGTCCACACTAAATTTTACATATATTGTGGTCCCTCAAGGTTACAGCACTAGATAATTTTTCTGCTGCTAAGTGGGGGCAATTACGATGGATGAGTAAATGTCCCTTTTTTTAGGGGGCTTAACATTTTCTTTTAAAAGCATTTTTAAAATAGTTCGTAGCTGAAAGAATCAAATAGGAGGACTATCCTGACTAATGTCTTGTACAGGCACTGTCCTTGTGTTCATCTGTTATTACTCTAGGTGCATTGCAATTTTAAAATGTAACACACAATGGAGCAAAAATTACCATTTGAAATAGCCTTATTTAGTACAACGCATAAGCACTTTATGCCCGGTTTCTAATCATGGTTGATGTGTGGAAAAGCAGTCTCAGAAATAGGACGATTGACTTTTTCACCCCTATTAATCTGTACATAATTTACTGTATTTTAAACTGTTATTTTAACAATGCTTTTATGGCCATGTGTGCCGAAATAAAGTTTTATGAACTGAACTAAGGCAATGAATGTCAGAACCAATTAGTCTGTGCGGGCTGCAGGCTTGTTCACTGATGGTTTTGTTTTGGCAAGGTTTTTTTTTTTTTAATATAAAACATTGCTATTTAAGCTGCCGAGCCTTTGACAATATATATTTTTTTTAAATGATAAAAACTAATTTGTTTAGGTCTCTAAAAGTACACATTGCCATAGTCCTCCATATCACAGAAGAAAAATACTTTGCAAGCAAATATGTCCTTGTGAAAGGACAGAATGCGGTCACTCAGTGAAGTTAGCCAATGGCTGCAACGGGCTGACCCCACTGCTCCATGCTGCATGCTTTAGTGTGCAAAACTAAAATGTGAGTGACAACAACAGACCAATGGCTCTAGAAGGATGGCTAAAAGCCCCATTTTGTTTATTATAATTATAGTTTTACTAAAAGCAAAACGTTTGGGCCGTCCCCAGAACTAAAGGACTGCTTTCTGTAGATAAAGCGTGGATCAGATAAATAACTCAAGTTGCAACAACAATGTCCTTTTAAAATCTGCATTCAAAAAGAGGCAAATGATACACCCAAACAACAGTGAACCAGAAGGAAAGCAAGGGGCTGGTAGCAAAGTGCAGCTGTTGTTTACATAATCATATAAAAAAAGCTAAAAAATAAAGTTGGAACTTGAAGAGGCGGTAAAGCAACTGACAATCTGTGTGGTGGCAGAGAGCAAAAGAGGGAGCAAAGCCATAGGCACATATTGAGTGCTAAACAACCAATGAAAAAAGAATCCCCCATTGTCAGCAGTGCAAGGACACAACAAATCCAATCGAAACAATGGTAACAAAGATACGCTCAATCGGTCGGACAGTAATAGAAAGAAAAGCTAACAAATCAGTAGCATCTAACTGAAAGAGACAAGAAAGCCTGGGTACCCTCCCGGGTCATAAGCTGCGCCATACAAATAGACATAACAAAGCCATCCAATCATGTTCAAGAGGCTGCTCCAAAGTCCACTCTATGTATTGTGCTGCTCCCCATAGGTGTGCAACAAACTAACACCTAACATGGTCTGTCGGTGAGACGTAATGAGGGGCAGAAAGTAGGAATAATTAATGTTAATCTAAGAAGTCTAGGCTTTGTGATTCTTTTTCAGTGGTGAATGAATGAGTAGTGACAACTACACAACACTCAATATTCTAACGTACTATTCGCCTGCAAGTAGAGGGAGGAATAATGGAGCTATGAGAATATTCTGGAATTTCAGATACGATGGTACAAGATATAATCCATGTAACAGTTGACTTTCGAGTAAAGAGCAGTTTAAGCAGCCGTCGTTTTTTTAATTAACTTGGTTTATAGTGTTAAATTACTTTAGTCACTCATTGACTGCACGACCCTTCACTATTTATTTGAAAAGTATTATATAGCGCTGGCTAGACCCGGAGGTATCAGAGCGCTTTACATGAGGACGAACATTGCTTCAAAGCATAGTTACAAGTTACATGAGTTGCTGGAGCGTAGTTACATGCCTAACAAGTGTTGCAAAAAAAACATAACAGACGTAAGAAACAAGGGGGTAAGGGGAGAGAGATTCAGGGGAGAGAGGATAGGAGCAGGGGAGGAAGATAAAGAATAAAAGAGGGAAGATGAGGGGGAAGAGACACAACCGGGAGACGAGGAGAAACCGTGTCAGACGTTCGGCTGGGTAGGTGACTTCCGAGGGGTGAACCAGGGCCAAACTCCTCTATAACTGTGTAGGACAGCTTCACCGGTCATCAGCAAAACATTGCTCGGGCACCGCAGTACATACAGAAGGTTCCAGTTTCCGCCTAGGAAGGCATCGTCAAAATAGAATCCATTGAGAGCGCCGGTCACAGTGTACGGTGCTGTGCTCCCTGTGGTGAGTGCATCATTCCCACACCTCTGCTGTGTGTGGCTCCCTTGACGCTGCGGACTCTCTCAGAGGGGTCTCTGAAACTCCAGGGCATAAATACTGGATCCCTCCCCAACAAGGGGAGAGGAGTGCTTTGGCAAAGGACACCATTCCCACACCTCTGTTGTGTGAGGCTCCCTTGACGCTGTGGACTCTCTCAGAGGGGTCTCTGAAACTCCAGGGCATAAATGCTGGATCCCTCCCCAACAAGGGGAAAAGGAGTGCTTTGGCAAAGGGCACACACATAGTGGTAATTTTAGGGATAATGGTGTATTGCGTGGTATAAAGGTGTATTGTGTGGATGAAGCCTGGCACCCTAAATGCTTTTGTTAGAATTTGGAGGCGTGAGTTCTTTCAGTTATATTCCGCCGGTGTTTGCATTCCACTGATCACGTCGCGCCTTCGTTGCACTGGGGTGAGAGGAGGCGAATAATCTTCCATAGGCAGGCAAAATAGAAGTATACATTTTTATAGTGAACCTAACATGTTAATCCATAGTGCGATGTTGATGAAATATAGCTACCATGGTCTTGTTTCAGGTAATCTGGATGATATGTTGACCAAAGAAGAGTGGAAGAAATAAACTTACAAAAAACTCAACCAGGTATCAGCTTGGAGCCGAATAGAATTGTATCTTTTTTGGTTTCATTACACATGAGCGCAATATAGACATCCAACTGTTGATTTCTTGTATTAGTAAATCAAGAGTATTGTACTGATCAAGCAACCAATCTTTACTATAGTTGGAGTATAAACTATATAGGACTGAAAATGCAGAGACCTCCTCAAATTAAGCAAGGGGCTAAAGGGTCCATCAAAAAGATAAGGGAATAGACTAGGACTATGCAAAAATCTTCACTTGAGAATTGATTATTGATTGGGGGTATGGGGCAGGGTTAAGTAGGACACTTAAAACAGATCCAATTGATGTGAAGTATTTAAAAAAAAAAAAAGGCGATTTTAGAAATAACTCCTGTGATGAATTCCAGGTACACATAAAAATTGACATGGTTAGAATTACCCACTTTCCTAACTAATAACACAAAATGCCAAGGAGGATAGTGTCTATTCGCTGGGCATATTCCACAAGAGGTAATGAGGTGCGGCCCTGCCAGATGCCACAACGTAAGGATTGCGACTATGTAGGCGTGTGCAGTACATCGGCTTTGCTTTGTACCCCTCAGGATTGGATTGATGGAAGAATGCTCTAGACCTGAAGGCCACTCACGCCTGCATTAGATTCGGACACCATCATTTGCAATCCAGCTCCAGCGATATGGTCCGAGAGGCCTCTCTTCTGCTCTACCCAACACAAAAATAACTGTTGTCTGCACATTGCAGAAAGGTACCGTTAAATCCTTTACTAATAGCCTATTCAAATGACAATGACTGTACACAAACCTTTCAAAGAGGGTAGTGTATCAACATAATTCTGTCTCTTGAATACAGTGAACAAAGGCTCTATGTGGCCGAGTAGTTGAGGTTTCTGTTTTTTGGCAGGGAATCAAAAGCCTGCAGTAGATAGGGAAAACAACAGGAGAGCCTAATGGCACTCAAGTCCAGTCATTTAAAATCAATATTGAAAACCATTTGCCTTGTAACACTGCGAAGAAATTCATGCAGCAATTATATTGGGGAAAAAATGTAAGTACAATAGCTCCTCAGTTTCTCCATCTTGCCTGTGTCTTTCATTATCTTGCTACTGTACGGTCGGGATGAAACTTGAGCGATACCACAAGGCTACCTGTGTTCCAAAGGCCTATTCACAGCGTCTGAAGTGGATGACGCAATGACAAGCATTTTTAAACACTACATCTAATAAGCTTTCTGGGACGTCAAAAACGACTTTAACACAAGCTTCGAGTTGGGGAAAATGCGGATTTGAAGCATTAGGTTTGAGACAATTTTTTCCGTCAGTATTTTAAAAATCAAATTTACCTAGATGTCATTTTTTCTCAGACTATAATTTATATCAAATGAGCCCTGATGACTTCGCGGGTGCCACTCGTCAAGAGCCTAAGCTCATTCCCAGCACTACTGGAGCAGTTTTTACCGACAGGAGCAGCCCTTCAGGGATAATCGACACCGCTGCCCGGCTAGGAAGCCCCAGCACATCCCGCGGCCGCAGAGGAGGGAGAGGCGCTGGCCCCGGGACTGCGAGGACCAGCACACAACAGCTCCAGCTGGTCCTCTTCCCGTGCGAGCCGCGCCCCCTCCCAGTGCCACGCCCCCACCTGAGCGCGATAACTCCTCGCGGCACCCGCTTCGCGGGTGCCACTCGTCAAGAGCCTAAGCTCATTCCCAGCACTACTGGAGCAGTTTTTACCGACAGGAGCAGCCCTTCAGGGATAATCGACACCGCTGCCCGGCTAGGAAGCCCCAGCACATCCCGCGGCCGCAGAGGAGGGAGAGGCGCTGGCCCCGGGACTGCGAGGACCAGCACACAACAGCTCCAGCTGGTCCTCTTCCCGTGCGAGCCGCGCCCCCTCCCAGTGCCACGCCCCTACTATCAACCACAGCATAAAGGCAACCCCTGTAACGCGTATCGCGGGACGCGTGCGGGGCGCAGTCCGGGACGAAGACCGGACAAAGAGCGGGCCGTTTGAGGCCGTTCGAGGACATAGAGGACTGGCCTGGCCCACCCCCTCTTTGGTTCCTGTTATCTGATTCGTCCCTTCTCCATCAGTAAGTACAATGTGGGCACTGTAACTGATATATCATGAGCACACGGGGCAGTCGCAGCAAAACTGCAATGGGGCTGAGCAAGCCCACCGGGACACTGGATGATTTCCTCGTTAAGACTAACCTAGCAATTGATGCTGAAATCACCAAAATGCAAAAGAGGGTGTCAGACGAGCTTGATGCGGCACGTAGGCTTTCCCAGACTTTTGCTAACTCCAAAAAATCTTCCCTAGGGAAAATAGCGTTTGCTGCATCCCCACAACATGCTTCTTGTCCTTCCCCATTGATAATTATGGCCGATGTTCATCATGCTTCCCCACCATCTTCCCTTTCATTAGACGCAATATCGACATTAACAACTGGCCTCCCAAAAACTCTCGAGGGAGTCACTTCCACTGGACCTGGAACGGTCATCTTTTTGGCGGATAGTCCTGACCCCCTGACCCCTCTCCCCCAGCAGTACAAAATAAAAACAAAGCTGGTTCAACTCTTAAAAAGAAAAACGACGCAAGATCTGCCTATGCCCGCAAAAAACAAAAAATTGCGAGGTCACAGTTTTTTAATAATAGGCGAACACTAGCCACCACTGGGGGGATCAAACAATCCCCCAAATTTGGTTAATCAATCGACAGGGGTGGATAGCGAACATAGCAATTTTAACGTAGTCCCTGACCCTATCCTATCCCAGGCCCCAAGGTTTCTCACATGTGGTGAGAAACCTATCCAGGGAGGGCAAAGTGAGTCAGAGAGGGACAGAGACAAGGGGGGTGACGACGAAGACTTTCTTAAGATAGTCTGGGGTACATTAAAACAATTACTGTCACCTCTGGAACTTAGGCTTTCTCGTATAGAGAATAATCTCCTTGAGATGGACAAGACCTTAGTCTCCCTGGCCACTCTTAGCCTAAAACAACTGGAAGCAATTTATCCTCATATTGCTGAGAGTACTTCTCAGGAGAATGACAATGCCATTCACCAGGTACCAGAAACTAATGCTAATGCTAGTTCCCTTGTTCCTGAAATTCCAGCTCCGGCCTTGTCCGTACCCCTACCAAAGCCAATCACAATATCCAAACCCTGTTTTAAGCCAACTGTTCCCTTTCCCCCCTTACCAAAAACCCCAACATCAGTGGTAACAGGCTCCGAGAACCAGTCCTTATCCAACCCTATCCCTAAGGCCACACATAAGCCCAATAAGATTAATGTTCCCCGTACTGCGTGCATAACTAACCAGTACCATGGCCGCCAGAATTTTCGTGGGGGTTACATTGATCTTCCTCCTGATGCCGGGCCTTACGTCGTTATACTGGCTGGTGTACCACCACTTGACCCACTTTCTAGGGAGACCCAGTGGTCCCTAAAGAACAAGGTGATCCACTGGCTTAACACCAATAGGCAGCTCCCCAATACCGTCAGGACGAGGGTTCTAATGGTCAGGAGAGTGCCATGGGTGGGTCGTACCCATAAATCTATCCCAGGTGACTGCATAGTGGTCTCATTTGCAGACCCTCACACAGCCCAGCATATCACTACCTGGGATTCACAGGATACTGACCAATCTATTGTCACCAGACCCCTTACCTTTTTCTATCCTCCAAAACAGACGGTCGAGCTACCTGGGGCCTGGTCAATAGTCCAAAATCGCAGACGGAAAGGACATGGGGATGGTTGGCAACCTTTTAATAACTGGTGGGAAGGAGCACCCACCATGAACAGGTTCGAATGTCTGGATCAGGTGGATTGACTGGGAATTAGTGCTGCTATAATCCCTACTAACGCTAAAAATCCCCCAACGGAAACCACTCCGAGAGAAAAATCAATGCCCATACCCCTAGTCCCAATCCACACTGGGTTAGATCTAAACCCCCCTGTACAGCGCCCTCTTGCACCACAGGTCAAACTATCGGTAGACTCTGAACACCTGCAAGCTCGGATAGGTACTACTGGGAACGCGGGGCCTCATCAACAGGAAATCAGTAACTCAATGCACTCTCTCCTTTCTTGGAATGTCGCAGGCCTCGATAGTAAGATCACCCACAAGCCTTGGCTGGAGATTGTGCAGAAGTACGGCATCCTATGCCTACAAGAAACTTGGCTTATTGAGGAAGTGCATATGTTGGGTTACCGAACTTTGCATACCCCAGCGGCGCCATCAGCCAAGGGTCGCAACAAGGGGGGCTTGTGTACATATATATCCAATATAGGGGACGTAAAAGTTTACGACTTTCAATCTAATCAGTACTTCCAAATTATATCATTTAAATGGGGCACCTCGCAAAAGGTGATTCTTGTGAATTTTTATAATAATTTGCTAATTGGTGAGGTGGAACCAACGCTGCACGTCATGATTCATCATATTCATAAGTTGAGAGATCAAGCTTCGGGGGACTACATAATGCTGTGGGTGGGTGACTTCAATTGTCCCGTCTGTCCGTCTTCTGAGTTAGGTTTGTGCGGCCTTGCAGATCTCGGGGAGGACGGTCCCTTGCACTTTTCCCACACCAACATGGGGTCTCTTCTTAACAATGTTATATTTACCTTTGACCTCACCTTTATTAACCAGGCATGCTCGCCCCAGGTTCCCTTTGCTCCAACGTACCATGGAAGAGGTTGTAAATCTACAATTGATTTTGCCTTGATATCACCCACCTATCCTGATTTTATAACATTCTGGGAAACGGGGGATGACCCCATGAGCGATCATTATCCTATTACCTTCGGGGTAAATCTCATGGAGGGCAAAGTAAAGGAACCTAGTAGGGTTCTATATCCATTTGAGGTTACCCTATCTAAGACCAACGGGTATGTAATTAAATGGGAGAAAATAAATCCAACATCTTTTTTTCAAAACTTTCTATCCTCCTGCTCCACGGATATACTTGCCTGCTTAGAGGAAGACACTGACCCAAAGAGCATCATGGTTGCTTTTTCCAATATTCAGTGCCACATAAAAAATGCACTGACTAGGAATTGCAAAGACAAGGGGAGGCATACTCGGGGTTGGTTTGACTCTAGATGTACATTAACATTAAAAATCTTAAAGAAAGCTTTGTCTGCCGACCCCAAAGATAGAGTGCAAATTCGTCGAGCGAGATATGATTATAAGCTGGCAATTAAACAGCGGAGGGCGAAATTGAAGCAAGAGGCCTGGGAAGCCTTGGGGGAAGCTGCTGGGAATAAGGACAGTTATGCCTTTTGGAAAGTTATAAGGTCTGTTTATAACTTAAAAGACAGAGATAACTCTGTAGAAGTGGCCATAACGGCTGAGCTCTGGGCAGAACATTTTGGTAACCTTTATTCCAGCAACACACAGGGTAATGCCTCGAACCCAGGCAATGTGAATTTACCACCAGATGGCATTACTCAGGATAGTAATCTTACTGTTTCCCCAGCACCTCCCTACCCTATTGAACTGGTATTCACCACACTAGAAGTGGAAGACGCCCTCAGAGAAAGTCCCTTAGGTAAAGCCCCCGGCCCTGACCACACCCCAGTGGATCTCTATAAATCAGAACCGGACTTCTGGGTTCCCTTGTTAACTAATGTACTTAACATGGGAAATAAATGCGGTTTTATTACCACCTGGTCGGACGCAATTGTAGTCCCCATTTTTAAAAAAGGAAATAGGGACGACCCTGCTTGTTACCGTCCTATATCGTTATTGGACGGACTTATGAAAGTCGCTGGCAGGATCATCCTTAAGAGGATACAATATTGGGAAAAAGAGAAGAAGGTTATCTCGGAGTTCCAATATGGGTTTCGAAAAGGACTAGGGACATTGGAGCAATCTTTAAATTTGTCCCTATTAGTTTCAAAATATACACAGGCCTAAAAAGGGGATCTATTTGTTACCTTTGTCGACCTCAGCTCCGCATTTGATTGTGTGGATCATGCGATGCTCTGGTCGACATTGGAAGACATCGGGGTGGACTCAGCTATCCTTATATTTATCAAAGAATTATATAGAGAAGCGGGGGCCAGAGTAAGATTTGGGACCCAGGGGAAATGCTCACAAAAATTTGCCATAAACAGAGGGGTGAGGCAAGGCTGCATACTTGCACCCTTGCTTTTCACATTTTACATAAACTCTATCGCTGTAAGCTTAATAACACTGGCAAGCGATTACCCGGCTGTTAAGGGTAGCCCCGTACCTATTCTTTTATATGCTGACGACGCGGCAATCATGTCTAGGACAAAAATAGGTTTGCAGAGAGCAGTGAATGAATTTTCATCCTACATGGATAAAAGAAATTTAAAGGTGAATATTTCCAAAACTCTCTCCATGCCCTGCTCTCAAAAGAAAAATAGACCATCATGCTCAATATATTTAGACCAGCAAAAGATTGCTATTACAGACACCTTTTGCTATTTGGGCATTGTGTTTGACAGGTGGGGAAGGTGGAAACATGCAGTGTCAGCTAGGAAACTCGCCTTTAGCCGCGCCATAGGTGCTTTAAGAACTTTCGCAGCCAAAATTGGGGGTAAACCCATCCAAGAAATGCTACAGGTCTACCGGGCAAAGTGTATAGCAACGGTCACATATGGCGCAGGTCTCTGGGGTTTTGAGAATGTGTCCGCATTACAAACTTGTGAGAACATCTTTATTTGTTACTTACAAGGTGTGCCCAAAACCACGTCGACTTTTATGATTCACATTGAGACCGGCGTAAAATACCTTAGCGACATCATAAAAATATCACCTTGTCTGCTTTGGCATAAGATCTGGACCACAGAGGAGTGCTATTTGAATAGAAATCTCATAGAAGACTGCATGGGTTTGGACGGTGTAGCAAAAATTAAGTGGCTGCGACACGTACAAGCGATGTTTACTAACATTGGACACCCTGAATTTTACAACGAACCAGAGACCTTACAAACCTTGACTAGACCGGCCCTCAAAAAGCTATTATCTACACACTTAGAGAGCGCTAGATGGGATACCGAGAAACTTAAAGGCACAACCCTGAACTATCAGCAAATCACCCCTACTGAAGGCCTACAATTTTACCTTGGAACTGAAAAGGCACCCTATGTTCGCATGCTCCTAACTAGGCTGCGCCTAGGGACTTTCTTTCGTTTGGTTACTTTCCCGAAACAGAATGACTGGGCCTCATTGAAATTAATATGTCCATGCGACGACCATTCCACACAAAGTAACATTCACATCATGTTCTTTTGTAATTTGTATACCAGTCCGAGGAAATTATTCCTCTTACCCCTACTTAAACGCTGGGGGATAAGAACATGTAAATCTGCATACCTAAAAATTTTGCTTTTAGAAGATGTGGGTTGTTTCTCGCTTTTTAATGTCAGTGATGAAATTTAGAAACTCTATGAGTTAACTAACACATGTCAACCTTGACTGATTAATCCAAATGACTGTCGTACTTTTTTAGCTCTTGCGAGAAATGTTTTTTATCCATTTTGGTAACTTGTTTATATGGAAAATGTTTTTATAATTGTCTGCATAAATTGTATTTGTATGCTTTTATGATTTTTAGATAAATCGAATAAAGCTATTAACTAACTAACTGACTGCAATTTTTCCATTAAACTATTTATATTTCCATCACAAGACACGTTTCTTAGACGAAATACACTCCACTGGCAAACGTTGCAGGTAGCCGAGAAAATAGTTTATAGGCCAGGTTTAGTGAGCCTGTTCACAAGGCCCGGCTGAAAATCAAAAACTGTCCCTTGTAATGGTGGAGCAGTTTTATGAACTTTTAGTGATTCCTAAAGAATCAGAAGAACAGTTCACAAACTCCACGACAGTCGTAGGTTTCCCAAAGTACTCCAATGCCTAGAATGCACCAATGGAATTTTACACTGGGTGGTAGACTCAGCATAGGTAAATGTGAAACGGTACATGTACATTTGCTTCTATCCCTTCTGGAGGAACACTCCAACACAACCTGGGTTGCCATCCACTTTTCAGCCTGCTAAGCAAATTCTACCTTTCACAACAGATATTTATATGCATTTGTTGCAAGAAGTATGCACCAGATATGTGAATTCCCACAGACACAAGTTTGTAGGTTAAGTTAAACTAGTTGCTGAGCACAAAAAGTTTAAATTGAAAATAATTCTAATTACTCTTCAGGTTTAAAAGTTGATGTACATTACTCGTAATTAATGTAATGGGTAGAGAAAACATTTTGGCCAAGACGCATTTCATGACTAACGAATCAATCACCGCAAAGGGATGGGTTATAATGAGGAGAAAGAAGATAAAAACAATTTTAGAAGAAGATGAAAAGCAATATATATTTTTGAATTACACCATAATGTATTTGTTGCAATGCTTCACATCTAATTTCATTAAGGTGCAACTCGATTATATTATATATATATATATATATATATATATATATATATATATATATATATATATATATATATATAAAAAAACACACACGCACACACATATATATATACACATCTCCATTTAAGTGTAAATGGATGCCAGTTCTCCAATGTACCATCTTAAAAAGGTATGACATTTTTATCCGAGTCATCACCTTGCTCTTACATGTACTTGTGTTAATGCCCTAGCATGGTTTGCATTGCACCCACATGCTTAACCGGAATGACATTTCTGGATCCCCCATAGTTCCATCAGGGAACTTGCAGACTTCCTACAAATGAAGTGGGCTTTCCCCGAATTACATACCCACTGGACCACAGTACTGGGGGAGATAACGCAGCTGACTGGTTGTGATGACGTCCACTCGGTGGAGGGCTGCCTAATAGGCATTTACACAAAAAACATAGGCATATAAAGCACACCGTTAACTGTTATTAAGATCCTTAAGAAATATATATATATTTCTTCGTCACAGACAGTAACAGTTCAATGAAATCATTCAAGATAATAATCCAGAAGAATCAGACGGTCCTCTTGCTATTCAGCAGTCTTTATTTGAGTCACAGATGAATAAAAGTTTCCCAGCATGCAACTTGCCAGCAGACACGTGTTTCGTCTTATTCTAAGACTTTTTCAAGGCTATAAAGGGAGCTGTGTCTCCCACGAGGTAAAGGCGCTTTCCAAGCTCAGTAAATTAGGGGATATTGAGGGTCACAATGGTGGTCTCGAGATCAGCAGTATCGGATTGGATGGTTTTGTTATAGATATAAGGGCGAGCCGCTCGGGCGGTCTCAGCGGTCACGGAGCTGATGCGGGGACAATCGGGAGCACTACTACCTGTTTTGTTTGTGTTAAATATTAGGCATTTACCCCGGCCCGCAAAAACCTAGAGTGGTCGCAAAATTTACTGATTTTGCGCTGCTAGTGGCAAAGAGGGCAAACAATGAGGTGGAAGTCACACAATCCCCGGATGTTGCACTTTGGAGGAAGGAGGGGGGGTATTGGGATGACTTGGAATTTAAAGCCTTGTGTCGGGAAGAATATATAGAGGCTGTCGTAAGAAACCTATTTTTGATAGCTGGAAAGCTCTGAAGCGAGCGATGGCGGATGTAGACAGACAATACCATGCCACCTTAGCAGTGCTCATGTACCCTCTCAACATAAACCGCCCATACTCGCTGGAGGAAAGATCACTCCGCCAGGCACAGTTGTAACCTATAGGTCTATTTCTAATGTGTCTCGCTCTCTGCAAATCCCCTCTTGCCCAGGAGTCATGGTGTGGCGCCCACAGGAATTAATCCCCCCCTGTACACCGTACTTAACATATCTGCTATCCCCATCCCCAGTAATGTATACATTCATAGTACTCAGTGGCTACGGTATTGCTTTGAGGTAATAAGCGTTAAAAACTAAACTTCGACCAAAGCTTAAATTGGTCTCTAATCGAAGCGTTTGTTGGGTGGGTGTTAAATTTCCTCTTTTTAGGATTGTTACTGCTTACTATACTACAAACGTATATTGTTTTATACCTTTGATGACATGCATGTCACATACTGATTTCACAACCTTTTGCTACGACAAATGCTGTCGTAATGTGACAAGATGAGTAATATGTACTACTGAAAAAACGTAATAAAAACTGCTATTAAAAATATATACATGTGTGCCTGTGTGTGGTACAGTACATGGAGGCCTGTGGGTTCAATTTTAGAAGCCCAGGACCTTGAAAAGGTCTGTGTTTGTGAAAGTTCCATCCCAGACAGATTAATGGATTACTGCATTCATAAAAGCTGGGTGGGGTACACACTGGAAGAAGGGAAAGCCAGGCTCTCCTGTGCACTCCAAAAGGGTTCCTTTGATACTGGTAAGTGGGGAATAAACACATCGCCTGGAAGAAGATGGGACTTATAAGAGCAACACTGCAGAGACAAGAAATCATAAAGAATAGGGCAGGTGCCTTTGTAACATTTTGTGAGGCATATATATTGATAAGGCTGGCATTCAGGTGTGATCCTATGGTCACTCCTACGGCCTGCATTGTACGGTTATCAAAGTTAGCATTGCTTCTGCTATGACAGACTGCTTCTTGGGCAAAGGAAAGGACAGGACAGAGGAATGGACACTTTACAGGATGCAACAATCCCAACTTTAAAGACTGAGACACTAAATCACATCTATCTATTGTGACTAGGACCGGGGACAAAAGTCTGCTAATCTCTTTGCTGGGTGAGTGGATGTTAGACCTGTCAGCCCTTTGGGTGGTCCCTCCTCATCATTATTTATTTTGTCCCACTTTTGCCTCAAACCCTGTTTGAATTTTTCCTTTTTGGGAACCACCAGACTTTTTCGTGTTGCTGCAGATTCAGGGAGCCATTTTAGCTACCCCTGAAACTTCTGTCTGAGGGCCTGGAGCACAAAATGGTGGCCACCTGTGACATCACCAGCATCCACTGGAACCTACCAGCACCTTCCAGAACATTCCAGGAGATTCCAGAACTCTGTGACAGTTGGAGACCGTTTAGAATGTTGGGAGGATAAGAGAGGCAGTTGGCAGTTGGAGCTGGCAGTTGGCACCTGACTGGTGAAGAGAGAGGAGCACAACAGTGAAGGAGGAAGGAGTGAAGCAGCAGGGGTGGAAACTTGTGCCTGGAGTGGGGTCCATAAACCCACCCTTGATACTTGTCCCTACTGATGGATCCCAGCCTATAGCCCTGTGTGGGAAGAAGACAGAGGAAACTTATCCTAAGGACCTGGACAGCAGGAACAGGCCTTAGAACCAAGAAAACAGCAAGATTCTGACCTGAGAACTGGTTTCCCTGGAGTCCGGCGTCGAGTAGCCTGAAGACCTGGAGCCCGAGGTGGAGAAGTGGCGCTGACTGAAGTAGCAGACGTCGTACCCGGAGCCGCCTGAGGTCGTGAGAGGGCGCCGACGGAGGTCGTGAGGAATACCAGAGGTCGAGGAGGAAGTGAACCGAGGTCGAGCGAGCGGCGTCATCGGAGGAGTGAAGTCCGCCCTCCGGAGTCGTCGGAGACCGAGGTAGAGGAGCACCGGAGGTCGGGAGTGAGGATCGCACTCCGGAGTCGCCCGGAGCCTGTGAGGAGGAGCACCGGAGGTCGGGGGTGAGGATCGCACCCCGGAGTCGCCGGAAGTCGACATCGAGGCCAGGCCGGCCGACGTCATCGGAGCCGAGAGCGCCATCGGACCGGAGCCGCCCGAAGTCGACATCGTGAAGAGACTGCCCGACGCCGTCGAATCGGAGGTCGAGATCGAACCGAGGCCACCGACATCGGACCGGAACCGCCTGCCGGCGTCGTCAAAGAACTGACATTGTGCCGAGGCCGCCGAGACCGAACCGGAACCGCCTCACGGCGTCGACACGACTCCAGCGGCGTCGGAACATCAGAAAAAGGGCAGTAAGTGGAGTAGAGGGCGCCTAAGGCCCTGTGGAGACCTGAGAGACTGCTCTAAGGGGCTAGGGAGGTGCTGAAACCCACCTGACTGTGCCTGGGGTGAACTGGGACTAACCTAGAGAGGTTGTGTGGAGAGAGAAAGCCAGGGCACTGGTATACCCCCCTTGGATCTACCTCAGATTAGGCCTCAGCCTTGTCCCAGCCAGGGAGTAGCCCCCCTCAAGCCTTCCACAACCCTACAAGCTGTGCCTGGGCCAAATCAGCCCTTAGGAATTGAAGTGTCATCTGATTATATGAGGGTTGCTGTATACTTTTAATTATTTATTGGGGATACTGTATTTATTGAGTTTTTTTACCTATTTATTGCTGCACTATATTTATAGGTCCACAGGACTTGATGGTGTACAATATTTATTGGTACAGTATTTATTGCCTCAAAGTATTTAATTGTCTGTATATATTGCACTTGTATTTATGCCCTGTTATTTATGATCACCCCTATTTATTTCATCAAACAGCCAATATTTATTTGACCTGCACTAATTGAAATTTGTATATTGTGATTGACTTATTTATTTTTTCCAATCAGCAACTAAGAGAAAAAGATAAAGAGAGATATTTTCATAATTTTTACGGTGTAGAGTCGTTTTTGGAACGGATGCACGCATGGTTATTGTATGGGTATATTGTATGCTTAGCACGGTGCCTGACTCCTGACCACTCGAGCCAAGCTACCACAGTGTGTTCCGGAAGACCACCACCACCCCTTCTAGTGTGGGAGTGGTTTTCCAACATAAATTGGTGTTCAGTGGTGGGATAGAGCTGTGCCTACATATACTCAACAATAACTGTGGGTAGTCCATAGGCCTACACCGGGAGTTTTCTCACAGCGGCCTTCCTAATTGTGGGTTTTTGTTTTTTCCAAATTTACTCTGGTGGTGGGAGGAGGTATTACTAAAGGTACCCCCCTGCATTGTTACTGCACAAAACCTGTCCTCTAACCTGAGTGGGCAAGATGGAGTTTGTACTAGAGAATCTAGAAACGTACACTGTGGCCCAACTCAGGGAGTTTTGCCAGCGGGAGGGGGTGTACTGTCCCCCAGGAGCAAAGAAGGGTGCACTCCAAACCAGCTTAAGGGCTTGGGGGGAGGCACGCCGAGAAAGCAAGGCTGAGGAGGAAGACAGGGATGGAGAGCCTGACCCCGAGGGGGCTGAGATGTACCAACCTGAGGTGGGGAACCTGTCAGCAGGGCCTAGGACACTTTCTAGGAAGGGCAGCACTGTCTCTAGCGGGGGCTTATCCAGCGTGGAGTTAGCAGATCGGAGAGAGAAAAGACAGCTCACATGGGATTTAGCAAAGCTGGAGAAGGAGAAGGAGGAACAGAGGTTGGCTCATGAGACGGAGAAAGAGAGGATGGCTCATGAGATAAGACTGAAAGAGATAGAGCTTCAGATCCTAAGAATTGGAGCACCAACTGTTCCTAATGGTGGCAGCCAAATCCAAGAGTCCACCAGGGAACCCAAACCTTACCTGCCACAGGACATAGTAGCTAGCTATGGGGCGGGTGACGACATCGCCAAGTGGCTAGCAGCCTATGAGGTCTCGTTGAGGGCCCATGGGGTTCCAGTGAAGTATTGGGGAGGAGGATTGTATAGGTACATGCCTCCAGCTGGTAGGGATGCTTTATTGGCCCTCGAAGAGGATGAGCAGACCCACTACCCCACCATGAAACTGGCGCTCATCAGAAAGTTTGGACTAACACCTGAAAAGTACAGACAGAAGTTCAGGGGTAGTCACAAACTGGGCACACAGAATTGGGTGGACTTCCTGGACTATGCAAAGAAGGCACTGGAAGGTTGGATTCAGGGCAGTGAAGTAAGGAACTACGAGGAGCTGTTTGACCTAGTACTGAAGGAACACCTACTCGAGAAATGTTTCCCTGAACTGCGGCAACACCTGGTGGATAGCAAGCTGACCAGTCCCCGGAAGCTTGCTGAGGAGGCGGACATTTGGGCTAGTACCCGGGTGTCCACAAGGGGGACTGGAGGGGATACTCAAAAGGCCGGACAGGGCGCCCCCCAGAAGAAAGAAGGAGGGGAAAAGAAAAAGGAGTTCTCCAAAGGCCCCCAAAATAACTTCCAAGGGAAGGGAACAGGATTCACCTCTAAGGCTAACCCACCCAGAAACCCTAATCCTGGCCAGAGTCAGCAGCCAAGGGTTGTCCATTGCTATGAGTGCGGTGGCGTTGGACACTATAAAGGAGATCCGAAGTGTCAGAAACGATCACCCCCTCCCACTGGAGGAAAGCCCCCCGGAGTAGCTAGTGTAGTGCTCGGGGAGGAGATGCCCTTAACTAAGGGAAGGGAGTGGGCGGGTGTCACTTTAGTGTCCCTGGGAGAACGGGAGATGGTTCCTAAGATCCAGGTGCCCGCAAATACCGCAAAGTATGGGCAGTGGATCACCATCAACGGCCAAAGAGGGGAGGCTCTGAGAGACACAGGAGCCAGTATGACTATGGTGCGTAGCCAGCTGGTGTCTCCAGAGCAGGTAATTCCCGATGTACTCCACCCAGCCGCGATGGCTGACGGCAGAACAGGTCACTATCCCGTGGCCGAGGTTCCCTTTGAATGGGGGGGGGTTGCAGGTTCACTTCGAGTTGCCGTAAGCCCTGCCGTGCCAGTCGATTGTCTGCTGGGCAATGACATGGAGCACAACGCTTGGAAGGAGGTGGAATACCGGACTCACACCGAGATGCTGGGTACACCTGACTGGGCCTGTGTTAGCACAAGGTCCGAGACTACCCGAAGAGGGAGTTCATTCCGGCTGGAGCCTGGAACAAAGGCCCAGCCAGCTGCCAGTCAAGGGAAGAACCGAGGACAGGAGGAGCCTGCCTCGGCGTCTCCACCCCGTAGGACGGATAGGCCACCGGAGGTGGTGGGCCAGGAGTCTGCGGAGGGGGACGTTACCAACCTGGAGGACTTACCCATCCCGGCCGAGTGGCACGTGGAGGGAGGCCCGTCCAGGGAGGAATTCTGCCAGGGCCAGAGGGAGTGCCCTACCCTTGAGGGGCTGAGGCGACAGGCCGAAGCCCAGGCAGCAGGGAACGTTGAAGGGAACTACAGTGTTTACTGGGAGGATGGCCTCCTCTACAGTGAACCCAAGGCACCCCTACATGGATCGTCACGAGCCTTGGTAGTTCCTCAACGTTATCGAGCCTTCCTTTTGGAGTTGGCTCACGAGATACCATTGGCAGGACACCTGGAGCAAGACAAGACCTTCGCCCGTCTTGTCCCACACTTTTATTGGCCTCAGATGAAAGTGTCGTCCGATACCTACTGCCGGACATGTGTGTCTTGCCAAGCCAGTGGGAAAACAGGGGTGAAGCTGAAAGCTCCCCTGGAACCACTTCCTGTCGTTAGCACCCCCTTTGAAAGGGTGGGCATCGACATTGTGGGTCCATTAGATCCACCAACTACAGCTGGTCACAGGTTTATCCTGGTTCTGGTGGATCATGCCACACGGTACCCAGAGGCAATACCTCTGAGGACCATAACAGCACCTGTTGTGGCTAGGGCCCTGATGGGAATCTTTACCCGAGTGGGTTTTCCCAAGGAAGTTGTGTCCGACAGGGGGACCAACTTCATGTCAGCATATATGCGGGCAATGTGGAAGGAGTGTGGAGTGACCTACCGGTTCACCACTCCTTACCACCCCCAGACAAATGGTCTAGTGGAAAGGTTTAACAAAACCTTAAAAGGCATGATCAGAAGTCTGCCTGAAAGCCTGCGGAGGAAATGGGACGTCCTCCTACCCGGTTTACTTTTTTCCTACAGGGAAGTGCCACAGAAGGGAGTGGGCTTCAGCCCCTTCGAGCTTCTGTATGGGCACCCTGTACGTGGACCTCTCAACCTGGTGAGAGACGGACGGGAAAGAACTCCCAGAAAGCTTCCCCAGGATGTGGTGAGCTACATGCTGGCCTTCCGGAGCCAAATGGCTAAGTTGTGGAAGCAAGCTTCTGACAACTTGGAAGCCAGCCAAGCAGTGATGAAGGCGTGGTATGACCACAATGCTCACCCGGTGGAGTTGGAGCCTGGCCAGAAGGTGTGGGTGATCGAACCAGGAGAGCTTAGCGCCCTCCAGGATCGCTGGTCAGGACCCTTTGAGGTGTTGGAGAAGAAGGGTAAGGCTACCTACTTGGTGGACCTGAAGACCCCTCGTCAGCCCCTGCGGGTGCTGCATGCCAACCGCCTCAAACCCCACCACGAGAGGCCCGAAGTCATCTTGATGATGGTGACTGACGGAGGAGAGGACGTGGAAAGCGAGCCTCTCCCTGATCTGTTTGCGTCTCAGGAAAAGGATGGGTCGGTGGAGGGAGTGATTCTCTCCCCATCTCTAACTCCTGAACAGCAGGAGGACTGTCGCCAGGCCTTGGGGCAGTACTCTTCGTTGTTCTCCCTTGTCCCGGGTAGGACTCACCTGTGCGTCCATGACGTGGACACAGGAGACAGCCCACCTGTGAAGTCCAAGATCTACCGGATGTCAGACAAGGTGAAGGCCAGCATTCATAGTGAAGTCACTAAGATGCTGGAGCTAGGAGTGATTGAACCTTCTAGCAGCCCCTGGTCTAGTCCGGTGGTGTTAGTACCGAAAGCTGCACCACCGGGTGCCCAACCAGAACTGAGGTTCTGTGTGGACTACCGGGGACTGAACTCAGTGACCAAAACTGATGCTCATCCGATCCCTAGGGCGGATGAATTGATTGACCGGCTGGGAGCTGCCCAATATCTAAGTACCTTTGACCTTACTTCTGGGTACTGGCAGATCTCTTTGACTGATGGAGCAAGGGAAAGGTCAGCCTTCTCCACGCCCAATGGCCACTACCAGTTCTGTGTAATGCCCTTTGGGCTCAAGAACGCACCTGCCACGTTTCAGCGCCTGGTAAACCAGATCCTCACCGGAATGGAGAGTTTCTCTGCTGCTTATCTGGATGACATAGCCGTCTTCAGTAACAGCTGGGAGGATCACTTGCGTCACCTGCAAGCCGTTCTCCAGGCCCTGAGACAAGCTGGATTGACGATCAAGGCCAGCAAGTGCCAGATCGGGCAGGGGTCGGTAGTGTACCTTGGACACTTGGTGGGTAGGGGAACGGTGCAACCCCTCCAGGCGAAGATCGAGGCCATCATGGCCTGGGAACCCCCCAAGACACAGACTGAGGTCCGAGCATTTTTGGGCCTCACGGGATACTATCGCCGCTTCGTGAAGGGGTACGGTACCATCGTAGCCCCTCTCACGGAGCTCACGTCCAAGAAACAACCTCGACGGGTAGTCTGGACGGAGGCTTGTCAGCAAGCCTTTGAGAGATTGAAGAAAGCCATGTGCGAGGCCCCGGTCTTAAGGGCCCCAGACTTTTCCAAGAAGTTCATTGTCCAGACAGATGCATCAGAACATGGCATTGGGGCAGTGTTATCGCAACTCAACGAAGAGGGTCTGGATCAACCCGTGGTCTTCCTATCCCGGAGACTACTTCCCAGGGAACAGAAGTGGAGTGCAATAGAGCGTGAAGCCTTTGCAGTGGTATGGGCTCTGAAGAAGTTGCGGCCATACCTGTTTGGCTCGCACTTCCTGGTTCAGACCGACCACAGACCCCTTCGCTGGCTGATGCAGATGAAGGGGGAGAATCCCAAGTTGTTGAGGTGGTCTATTTCCCTACAGGGGATGGACTTTCAGGTGGAACATCGGCCTGGAGTGGACCACGCCAATGCAGACGGTCTCTCAAGGTATTTCCGCCTTAGTGATGAGAACTCCCAAGGGGTTGGGTAGCTCTCCCCACTTTCAGCTGGGGGGGACGCGTGTTAGACCTGTCAGCCCTTTGGGTGGTCCCTCCTCATCATTATTTATTTTGTCCCACTTTTGCCTCAAACCCTGTTTGAATTTTTCCTTTTTGGGAACCACCAGACTTTTTCGTGTTGCTGCAGATTCAGGGAGCCATTTTAGCTACCCCTGAAACTTCTGTCTGAGGGCCTGGAGCACAAAATGGTGGCCACCTGTGACATCACCAGCATCCACTGGAACCTACCAGCACCTTCCAGAACATTCCAGGAGATTCCAGAACTCTGTGACAGTTGGAGACCGTTTAGAATGTTGGGAGGATAAGAGAGGCAGTTGGCAGTTGGAGCTGGCAGTTGGCACCTGACTGGTGAAGAGAGAGGAGCACAACAGTGAAGGAGGAAGGAGTGAAGCAGCAGGGGTGGAAACTTGTGCCTGGAGTGGGGTCCATAAACCCACCCTTGATACTTGTCCCTACTGATGGATCCCAGCCTATAGCCCTGTGTGGGAAGAAGACAGAGGAAACTTATCCTAAGGACCTGGACAGCAGGAACAGGCCTTAGAACCAAGAAAACAGCAAGATTCTGACCTGAGAACTGGTTTCCCTGGAGTCCGGCGTCGAGTAGCCTGAAGACCTGGAGCCCGAGGTGGAGAAGTGGCGCTGACTGAAGTAGCAGACGTCGTACCCGGAGCCGCCTGAGGTCGTGAGAGGGCGCCGACGGAGGTCGTGAGGAATACCAGAGGTCGAGGAGGAAGTGAACCGAGGTCGAGCGAGCGGCGTCATCGGAGGAGTGAAGTCCGCCCTCCGGAGTCGTCGGAGACCGAGGTAGAGGAGCACCGGAGGTCGGGAGTGAGGATCGCACTCCGGAGTCGCCCGGAGCCTGTGAGGAGGAGCACCGGAGGTCGGGGGTGAGGATCGCACCCCGGAGTCGCCGGAAGTCGACATCGAGGCCAGGCCGGCCGACGTCATCGGAGCCGAGAGCGCCATCGGACCGGAGCCGCCCGAAGTCGACATCGTGAAGAGACTGCCCGACGCCGTCGAATCGGAGGTCGAGATCGAACCGAGGCCACCGACATCGGACCGGAACCGCCTGCCGGCGTCGTCAAAGAACTGACATTGTGCCGAGGCCGCCGAGACCGAACCGGAACCGCCTCACGGCGTCGACACGACTCCAGCGGCGTCGGAACATCAGAAAAAGGGCAGTAAGTGGAGTAGAGGGCGCCTAAGGCCCTGTGGAGACCTGAGAGACTGCTCTAAGGGGCTAGGGAGGTGCTGAAACCCACCTGACTGTGCCTGGGGTGAACTGGGACTAACCTAGAGAGGTTGTGTGGAGAGAGAAAGCCAGGGCACTGGTATACCCCCCTTGGATCTACCTCAGATTAGGCCTCAGCCTTGTCCCAGCCAGGGAGTAGCCCCCCTCAAGCCTTCCACAACCCTACAAGCTGTGCCTGGGCCAAATCAGCCCTTAGGAATTGAAGTGTCATCTGATTATATGAGGGTTGCTGTATACTTTTAATTATTTATTGGGGATACTGTATTTATTGAGTTTTTTTTACCTATTTATTGCTGCACTATATTTATAGGTCCACAGGACTTGATGGTGTACAATATTTATTGGTACAGTATTTATTGCCTCAAAGTATTTAATTGTCTGTATATATTGCACTTGTATTTATGCCCTGTTATTTATGATCACCCCTATTTATTTCATCAAACAGCCAATATTTATTTGACCTGCACTAATTGAAATTTGTATATTGTGATTGACTTATTTATTTTTTCCAATCAGCAACTAAGAGAAAAAGATAAAGAGAGATATTTTCATAATTTTTACGGTGTAGAGTCGTTTTTGGAACGGATGCACGCATGGTTATTGTATGGGTATATTGTATGCTTAGCACGGTGCCTGACTCCTGACCACTCGAGCCAAGCTACCACAGTGTGTTCCGGAAGACCACCACCACCCCTTCTAGTGTGGGAGTGGTTTTCCAACAGTGGACATCACTCAGGAAAATCAAAATCACTTGCGATGGAGCACCAGAATCTGCTTACCTCCGAGACCAGAGGACCCTGTGAGAAGGAGAGTGCCTGGAGGGAGTGAGGCCCAGTGAGGATCCAGTCGAGTGGATCCCTTAAGCAAAGTGTACGTTTACGGTCCTATCAGGACCACCACAATGATGATTGTGTCTTCCACCTGTGTGCTGCTGTTAGTGACCCCTGTACGCCAGATGGGGGCTACAGTGAAGATTAAGGGTAGCCACTCTGGTACATAAGTGTGACCGAAGGGGGCCATCTCCCTGTGCAGTGCTGTGACATGGAGGACCTTCACCCAGTGTACCGATATTTGCGGCTCAAAAATGCCAGGTGGAGCCCGCCATGAAGAATAAGGGCCATCACCCTGTGCAGTGCTGTGACTTGGAGGGTGCCGTAGTCCTGTTCGCGACCCTCATATGCCAGGCTGGGGCCACGGTGAAGAGAGAAGACTTTGGTACTTGAGCAGTGTGACAAAGTTAGTAGCAACATGTTAAAACTCACGTAAGCACAGCACAGACTTAACCACCATATCCTAGAAGCCACCCGCAACTTCCTGCTGGAATCAGTAGGACTTACTGCATGGCAGGAGGAGAGTCTGGGATCATTGCCACTCAGCTGGCTACATCTAGACTACTGCTAATTGCTGAGAAATGGACATGCGCCTTGCCCTTCCATAGGTCTATACCAGCAGTAGTGGGTAAGACTGATCTCCGGGCCACAGAGCCTCTAGGGGGAACACGGACTGTAGCATTACAGCAATGAGAAACATTGACTTTTAAAGAAGCCATTGTGGAACCTCTATGACTCATACTCACTAGCTGGGTCTAATCTGAATGTTGCCTCAAGTAAACGGGGATTAACCACAGTCCATAAAGTAGGAAGTGGGACTAAGGATGTTACCTGCACAACTTTAGAGTGCTGGCCGTATGAAGAATGTGTTATTTTGTGGTGTACTGTACTTCACATTGTGTTCATATATAGATAGTACTTTATTCATAAAATCAAGAAAGTAGCTGGACCTTCCTTTATTGGGGGTAATGAGCATATTTTGAGTCTTGTGATTGTGTAACCATTGCACCTACCTCCCCACAGGAATCCTTGGACTACTTAACCCGTGCTACCTCTGAGAATCAAGTACCGAAGAAGGTAGCACTTGACACAGTTACTCAGAGCCCATAGTAGGTCCGCCCCGCGCAGCAGGAGCAAAAGAGCTCAACTCCCACAGTTGGGGTCAGTAGTTCCTGCTCGCTCTGTAGTACTCTGAAAGGGGTTCTGATAGTATAGGTCTCTCTTCCCATGTATCGATACATTCATTCATTCATTCATTCATAGGCATCAATTACTAATTACGGAGAATATTATGAAATTAAATAGTCATCAGAGAAGGTCCGATTCTTCTGGCAGTCAATGATTGGGGATCCAAGAATAAATTAAAAGTATAATATCAGCAAGACCCAAGCTGCAAAATTAGTCACTGCGCATCTTACCCTCTAGTGGACTGAGCCTTCCATCTACAACTTTAAAGTCTGTGGGAGGATCAAAATGTAGGCGTTTCTTGCCTTGAAAACATTATGCAGCTGAGTCCTCCTGCTTTTTGGACCACCTCCCAAGGTAATCTTCATGCACCTGCAAACCTGACAGTCTCATCTGTACTGGACCACAGACCGGTGACTCCATAATTGACTCAAAACCTCATCAAGGTATATACAGGTTTCCAAAAATGAACAATGCCTCTACAACCTAGAACCTCCCCGACACTGGCTTGCAAAGATCCTGCAACATGATTTTAGCAACACAACGTAACCTGCTGCTTATGCAGGATACTCAATTTTTCACTTTAGAACAAGATCAGCCATTCTTCTCATTTTTTTGTTTGATTTTTTTAAATATTATATGAAACAGAAACGACAAAAGGAAAAATAAAAGATATATTTTTCACAATCGGGGATCAACAACAATGGGGTCCGCGCCATTTTTCAACAGGAGGGGAAGACTAAAATGCCCCATTACAGAGAAACAGTTTCAATGAGGAATGCAACAGTAGTTATCGTACTGAGGGGGAGCGGACTCAATCAGGGGGCAGTGACCGGCACACCAGGCGACAGATCAGGAACTGGGGGAGTTGCCACAGTCGCTGAAGTCTTGGACGCCTCGGTCAGTGTATTAGCAGGCGCGAAAGCAGCTTATAAGTCGGTCAGGATGGCATCTCAGCTAGCGGGCACTTACGCAGGGACTCCACGTGGCCTCCCTGCGCAAGGCAACGCCTTCTGTTCGGGCGCAGGCCTGCATGGAAAGCTCCTAGGCGATGACCGCAGGGGGCGTCAATGATCTCCACCCACAGGTGATCAAACGCTTGACAAGAAGCAATCGCAAGTCTATGAACCTTGTGGTGGGTCTATGTTTGTCTCTGCGAGTGAGGCACAGTAAGCAGACCTCCCTAGTGTAGGGCACGGGTCAGCCATTCTTCTCAATCATAAGTTGAAATCTTTCAGGGAGGGAAACAGCTCTACAAAGTCACATCAAGGGTGGCAGTGTGCTATACAATGAAAATATGTAAATGATAAAGATATCAATGCTCACCTTCTAGTTACATACAACAATATAAAAACAAATATTTTAAATGACGCAATCTAACCACCATCTAAGGGACCATTTGAGCTCCTGCGGGAGGCACGGGGAAGTGTACCTCCCTGTTGCACTAGTTTGGGCAAGGGCGCTGCTGGCCTCACAGTGAAAGGGAGCCAGAAAGTGGAGGGGAGGTGAGTTCTGAACACACACCCAAAACCTACAATATATTGTTAGCAACCGATATCTTGCCTAGATTAAAAGTATTGCATAGATTAGAATACGCCCTTTATTAGAGTTAAAGAAAACGTGAAGAACCGAAGGCTTCATGGAAGGACGATGCAGGGGTGAGTCCTTTGTCTCCTTTTTGTTTTGCCATAACAAGGAAGATCTGTCTTTTCTGGTAAATCTTCACCACCTTGACTACACCTTTAAGATGAGGAACTGCACGGTTTCATAGTGTCTGCATCATAGTGCCATGCTGTCTGCTGAGAGAGCCACACATCTTGCTGCTGGCAGTGCTACACGCTAAAGAAGAGGCATTTTACCAGCCCAGTCTGAAAACACACCTATCATTCAATGTGACTGAACAGGACACGGTCTCACTGCTTATATGGCTTCCTAATGTGTTCCTGCATATGGACATATAAAAACTAAAGAGAGGTCGCGTTACCATTGTATCTGATGGCAATGTTGACTTTTAAGGTTCCAAAATGTTGTCATAGTTTAATGGTTCTCCTTATAACACTATCAGATGTTTTACAAACAGCACATTAGTACCCTTGATTAGGGCTGGAAAATTTCAAAGGGTCTAATGGGAGACTATGCAGAACAGTTATGAGAAAGGTGGGCCCGCGTACAGCAATAAACAATATGGTTTAAATCTAAATATAACATCTCTAAAAAAAGGAAGAAGTTGCTATACATGTGAGATGTATACATCATAAGTATTTCAGAAGCATGGCACAGACTTGAAATTACAGATAATGAACTGCACCCAAAATGTGACCAAGAACTAAGAAAGCAATCAAGCATAGGACTTAAAATACTTGCATAATTGTGGTTGGTTATATTTCCATACTGTCTGGTGTGCAATATCTCTAGGGAACTACAGTGCTTCCCGGCATGTGGGAAGAAAATAGCTTCAAACTGATTTATTAAATGAAGAAAAGCTTAACAATTTTCATGTTTTGTAAAGTCCAGGTAGTTTTGGCAACAGGTGCATGTATCAATACGAGAAGAAAAGAATTAGTGGAATTTTTGAATTAATCTACGTCTAGTCCAATTTTTGCCAACTTTGCAACTACAGACAACTTATGCAATTCTGCCTTCGTCTAGCCAGAGCTGTAAGGCCATGCCTCTCCTGATCAGGAACTATACCAACCTCTGGCTGATGTCAGAGTTGGAACTAATTGAAACACTTTACCCACCACTTTTTGTGACAGGCGGAATGCATTTGCCCAGATTAAACAAGTTATGCTATGTCGGCTGATCAACAAGAAGGCCGACAGGTGAGGAGCTCCGGCAGGGAGCTCCCGGCCAGGAATTGTCTTTTTGGATTAAATACCCAGATGCCCTCCTCCTTCCTTGGACCCACTTACTCACCTGATGTCTTATTTGGCTGAGGTCCTCGTTGCCCTAATCTCCCGCTTGCGGACTCGAGATTCCTGGTAAAAAACGGGATCGATGCTTTCATCCGTTTGAATGCTGGCCTGGAAGCAAGATGGCGACTGGACTACTCTGAGCGAGGCGAGCAGGCAGACCCGATAAAGTGGCTCACCGGTGAGCAGGGGTACGACCGGAGATCGGCAGACCCAGTGAGTGCGCAGGCGGCAGTGAGGAGGGGGTGCCAGACTAGCGGGATAGCAGCAACCTGTACATCGCTTCCTCTCTCATCTTCCCCACTCGAGATGAAGCAGGCTATGGAGCCTCCCGGACCCGACCGGACACCCCGCCGCAGGCCATAATTACAAAAGGCAACCGTCAGCCTATGGTCAGAACGACAGCAGCGGATTCCAGGGGCGATGACCCTCGTAGGTGCCCGAGCACTGACTGATCTCAAGATGGTGGTCGGACAGGCCTGAATCGTGCAAAGCAGCACGAAGAGGCCCCAAACCAAGGCTGGGGGCTTGAGGAGTCTAGACTGGACAGTGAGCATAGCGGGAGCTGGGGAGTGCCCAAATCGCAACGTGAGAAAGGGAGCTGCTGTGTCAGAACAGTTGTTGGCTGAGTAGTGTGCTTTCCTCCCCTACCCCACACTAGAGCAGCGTGGCTGGGTCCCTGGAAGCGGGGATACAATTTGGTTATCGCCTACTAGCCTGACGGCAAGAGCTGCTGGTTGAACAAGTAGCAGGCTTGTACTGGAGGGCACAAAAACTTGGGGGACAGCAGGTCCTGAGTCTGGCTTGGGGACACCAGCCACACGATGGCCCTAAGGTGGTCCCCAGAAGTGAACCCCCCCACTATTGAGCCTCAACTCAGTAAACCTTAAGGACATGACGCATTGGAAACGCATTGGTACGGCTGCAGGAGTTTGCAGGGAGACTGCTCTGGATTAGGTAGGGGAGGAGTACTCTGAAGCACCCAGGGTCTCCATACCACTGGGATCCTGCTCAAATGCCCAACACTCACCACTGCTGCTGGGATTGGGGAAGATCTGTGGACTTTGGATCTATCCCTTCCACCTCCCCTCTCTCCACTCTTGACCTGGGGGCGAGCTGGAGGATAAGGCGGACGGCATTTACCAGTAACACCGTGACTGGTACTCTTGATGGAACTTTAAGGATGCCCCCTGGGCGGAAACCAAAAGTGTCTGTACTCACCGCGGTGCCCAAGCAACTTTGGCTGATGCCCGGTGGAGCGGTCATATGCAGCTATAGAGGAGTTTGGCTCTGGTTCACCCCTCAGCCGGCACCTACCCAGCCAGACATCGGACATCATTTTCCTCGCCTCCCCGTTGTGTTTTCCTACCTGCATTCCCTACCCCCGTTTACCATTCCCCCTCTACCTCTTCACTCCCCATAAAACGTGTGTACGCACTAATAATCTCACATTATTGTGTAATCTCATTTTTTTTATTTTCTCCCATGTCTATACTGGTCTATGTAATTATGAAACCTGTAACTCACTGATCCTCATGTAAAGCGCTCTGATACCTCCGGGTCTAGCCAGCGCTATATAAAACTTTGCAAATAAATTAAGTTTATCTTAATCTGAAAACCCTAAGAAATCACCCAATAACAATTTATGGATTACCAATCTAAAGCTATTAGAAGAGTTGTCCACTGTGTTTCTATGTACTACACGTTAGCCGGCAGAAGTGGTACATTTGATGCATTGTATGAGTTATGTAAATCTCAACCGACTGACACATGTGATTTTACGTAATACTTAGTACAAATTAATCCAGTTAAATTATCTCAATAGGATACCTCGGCCTGAATGTGAACACCATGGGTGGCACAGAGTCTAGTAATTGTGCCCAATGTGATATGGGCACATGCATTGACATGAAAGTCTACTTCCATAGCAGAGCTTTGAGGAGCAGTCTGTCAGGCAAAGGCTGAGGTAATGTAGAAAGGGTATAATCCTGAAAAAAAACAATCCAACAAGGTTTAATTATGGAGATTTGCACAGCTGCAATAGTGATTAGTCAAAAAAAGAGGTCTGAGTTACCTAGAGGAGGCTGAAACAATGAAGGCCTTGCTGTAGGAAAGGCTAATGAAGGACTACGCAAATACCAAAAGCTATACTGCCAGAAAGGGAGTGGTGGAAAGGTCTCAGACTACCTTTAGATTTGTGACTTATAAGTAGATAAAATATCCTGCTAGCAACAACATGCTGAAAGTCATTTTACTGGTTTTGAAATAACCAAGGATGCAAATGTTTAAGATCAACCCTCTACACCAGTGGTATTCAAAGCACAGCCCGTGGGCCGCTGACAGCCCAGAAGACTTCTCCTAGTGGCCATAAGAGCTCCCTCTGGGACCTGGTTGCAGCAGAGAAAACTGCTCTAAGTCCGTTTTTTGGGTTAATTCTAGTAGGTAAGCAGCATCATTTTGTGATTCTGTGCTTTGTTTCTAAAGTTAGATCACCTTGTTTTACGAGGAAGGCTGCCCTACCCATAGAACAAGTTGAAATGACTCTAGAAACAAAGCCCAGAATCGGAAAAGCTATAAAAACGATGCTGCAAAGGCATGCTGTTCATGCTTTTCTGGTTTTGGGCTTCGTTTCAACAGCAAGTTCAGCTTGTACTATCAGCAAGGCCTCTCTGCTCATAGGCATCTCAGGCCTAGCTGAGAGGACAGTAGATATGAATTTTAAAAAAAGCAAACTCATAATGACTACAGAGGGGAAGGGGCAGTGAGTGTGGTGGGGGCAGTTAAAATCAACAACATATTCTGTATCTATATTTGGTCTTATAACCTACAGGTAACAAAATGTAAGATGTACAACAAAGATTTGAAAGCAATCATTTTGGAAAAGAGGTGTTTTCTTCCCATCCCCATAATCTCCCACCATTCTCCTTGGGAATGCCACGGCTTCGATGCGGCTCTCGGGCACATACCAGACTGTATGGTGTGGCCCCCAAGTATATGTTTGTGAGTACCCATGCTCTGTACTTTACGCCCTTTTAACATGGACAGCATCTCAAATATGTATAGATTTTCTGCTTAGGTTTCAACTTTGCAAATGGTCCATGAAAAAACAGACAAAATGAGCGAAATAATTTAGACAAGGAGTATATATTTTAGATCTAAATACATAACAGTCAAACCACTGCAAGAAACAAAAACTATACATTGATTTTTTGTACCAAAGACTGCAGAGATCAGTCAAGTCTACTGTATTTAGTGAATTGCACCTGGTATGTAAAGCATCCTCATTTAGTGTCTTTAATTTTACACTGATAGATAATATAAATCTGTTGGCAACTCAACAACACGTTCCTACCATTCCATTAATATGCACCTCAGAAACATACAGTACGAGCTCAAAAACACCACACACACATACATACATACATGCACACATACATACACAACACTGCATCGAAGCTTTAGAGTACCAACCCACTCAAAAGAACAGGTTTCGTCAGGCCAGGCAATGAAATACCATGAACATCAGTGGAAAAGAAAAATGGCAAAGGACTTCGGCAGAAGCACTCATACGTATAGTACACTACGATGATCTATGACCCGGTCCAACACGCGGATCTTCACTGATGAAAAACCAAGGTATATGACCACCTTGAGGACCACAAGGCCTTCTGAAACATATGCATATGGACACGAAGACTTTGAAAACGCAACAGGGCCATTGAAAATTCAGAGATGTGCTCTACAAGTTGTAGTTAAAAAGCATAACACAACGATTGTTTACTACAAGCTTACCAGTGCAGCTTGCACAATTGAAAAGAAACGTCTGGGGGACAGGCTTTCTTCCTTCGCCTGAAGGTAGGGATGTCAATGTTCAGAAACCTATGAACAAAAAACAATGATTGATCAGTCAGTTTCACTCCACAGCAAAACTACCTAAAATTAAAATACGTACTGCATAACAGATGCATTTAAGTAGCACTTTATAGCCCCTGATGAAGTGCAGAAAAAGCTTCAGTGCGCTGTGCATCAGTGGCTGTTCTTGGTTGAAGGCTGCTGAATTGAAGCGTGGCCTACAATGGAAGAGTTCGATGTTGTGTGTGATCAGAGAGGCGATCTTATCCTGACAATGGTGATTAAGCGTCTGTTCTGAAGCAAAGACGAATAAGGGATCGAATATTTGAGATTTATATTATTTCATTGGACCTACCTGGTGGAAGGGCCTTGGTTATACATAGCAACGTATGACGCATGGCTGCAAGCCTAACATGTTGGGGGCGAATTCCTTTAACACTACGGCTCCTTTGTCTTGAATGACCTTTTACTGTACCTCGTTCAAGACCCTCATGTTCCTCTGTATACACTCAGACTAGAGAAATCGCTTCAACATGCCCTTATGGCACAATCCTAGATTCACCTTTGAAGCATTAACTTCAACATATTGCTCCCTCTGTAACAAATTTAAAATGTTCAAAACCTCAAAGGACACAAGAAGCAACTATTCTATATATATATATATATATATATATATATATATATATATATATATATATATATATATATATATATATATATATATAACACACACACACACACACACACACACACACACACACACACACACACACACACACACACACACACACACACACACACGCCAAAGAAAAACAACAAAGCGCCCTTTCAATTAGTCGGGTCACACAGAACATCGATTATCTTCTCTGCATTGCACAAAGATGTTCTACCTCTCAGTGTGAAGGCAAAGTAAGACAACATGGTACCGCCTGTCTCAGGGAGCAGGAAACGCATCAGTGGTGCTCTCACCGTAGGGATCAGCCGATTAGCAGTAAAGTGTGTCCCTCCTCTTTCGGAGTGGCTACTTTAATGATATTTTAGTGCTAATCTGTGGTATCAGGCGTTGGAGCCCTTCCTTTTCTTGAACAGTTATTGTTACACGCAATGGAGCTCTTAACCATACGCGGCAGACAAGTTACAGAGAGCAGCCCCCTTAGCACAGTGCTTTCTGGTTTGCCAGCAGAGTGGTTAATTCGTAGAAACATCTCTCCAATGCTGCATTGAGGGCTGATCAAAAATGGTAACATTTCCTCTATTTTACTCGCCATTCCTCTCTAGCGTATATGACATCGGTGTGCTCCCCATGCCCAACAATCACCCCTCTCTTGCGGATCTCTTCAACTCCATATGTCATAACAATGATGAAAATTTGTGGATAGCAAAACTTGAAAAGATATTGAACCTGGAGACAATTGTATTCAACAAAAGCCTATAGGCAGGTGACTAATGGATGCTATCTGCTTGGGCCCTGGAGTTAAGACTGCCGACAGCCACTCTGGTGCATTGAAGAACATCAGCATGCCTATAGATTCAATCCTCTTTCGGCAAAGCAAAGTTAAAAAAGTGACCACCGAATGCTTACAATGGCAAAGCTGCATTAAATATTCCCTTACGCAGGCTGGGATAGAGGCATCAACATCTGGCATTGCCAAGTCTGGATTACGCCAATAGTCCCAATAATATATTTCCTAGTCATGCAACTAGCAAGCTACAACAAATTCAGAATACAGCAGCCAGACAAGTCTTAACCGTCAGCACAGAGACCACATTAGCACTGCTATCAAACTCTACACTGCTTACCAGTCTCAAGAATAATCTTCTTCAAAGCCCTCTGCACTGCTCCCCCGTGCGATCCATGAGACAGGACCAATATTGGTGAAATCTAATTTGAAACTTTGCAGTCTAAGGCGAGACCACAGATCCGGATTAGTTCCACTCCTGATAAGAAAAATGTGCATTCTGTGAGCATTTTCTTTGTATAGACATGTAAACTCTAACATTCTCCCATATAAAACAAAGGCCATCAACAGTCAGTTGGAAATCAGAAAAACAATAAAGACCTTGCTGGTTCCATAATCAGAAGGAGACTAAACCAGAGACTACAAGTTATTCTCATTTGTCTCTTTCACTTCCTGCTCCCTTCTCGTTTCAAACCCGCTCCTCTCTACTTCCGATCAGTTTGGAAAATCTTTAGTTTCAAAGGGCAACCAGTTATTTTACCATATTTAGGAGGGAAATAAAAATTTTTTTTTTACTCATATTCACTCTTCAGACTCTGGAAAGCTTTCATAACTTCAAGGGTTGCGTTAGTGCTATATACAAATCTGCTTTCACTGCCCAGTTTGCCACCTTCGAGAACTACAACAGGTTTAGGTCAGACACATTTACATCCAAATACAAGATTGCAATGTCAGACTGGCCACAAGAAAATCTAGAGTTCTTTACAGACGACAGCTTTAAAAAAAAAAAAAATACACTGAATTAGTTGTCTCATGTGCTGCCGACTAGGACTTTCGCCCAGCACAAAAGTTTGAAGTAACTTTCAGTCAGGCTCAGCAACATTAGGGTTTTTTTTTGTTGTTTTTTTATTTTAATTAAGTGCATCGGGGTTTTCTCAGAACAAGAGACACCAATTGAAAAATTATGTAGGGCATGGTAGCACAATACACACGGATCTAACTGGATTTGTTAATTACGTAAACTGCGTATAGCTCCTAATTAAGACTGTTAAAGTGTTACTGCTTTACGAATCTCTAATAAGGTATCTTACTTCTCTCAAAGCTGACGAAAATATATCACATTCATTATCTAATCATGTTTCAAAGTTTCCTCAGGAAATAACTGAAAATACACAAACATCAGTATTTACCTTTTCTTGAGCAGACCCTTATGCTGTGCCGATTGGACCGGAGGAGGTTCTCGGCAATATTTTGTGGACTAAAATAATTAGCCATAAATAAAGGCTTCTTCAACCTAAAACAGTGCCACACTGAAGCATCTAAGGCTTGTAGCCACAAAGATGAACAAGATTCAGGTTGCAATGACTAGGTCCATGTCAAAGGCAAGCAGAAACAATTTTCAACTATTTGTCACAGACTTAACCTTTCCTGAAATGCCAAAAAGAACAAGGATAGCCACGCGCCAGGAACTCATGCACCGTGGATGCACTAAGAATCAGTCACGGATTAACGGTCACACCTCAGTGACTCCATCCACCTACCGTATTGTTGGATCTATTGTGCAACCTCAACATGAAACGAGTCCCAAATGTTTACACACTCTATTACGCCACATTAAGCTACGCACACGGCACCATTACTCCAATGTCAAATCCAGATAATTACGTCCAAGGAAGGCTCAAACAGAACAGAAATATCTAAAATCGCCACAATCATTCAAAAACAACTTTAGGCAGTAAATGCTACCAACAAGAGCCAATTATGGTGCTTAGGTGGGAGGCCACAAACAGTTTATACTCTCGCAGGCTACAAGTTGGAGAAAAAAAAACCGAGTAACTTCTGCAGACCCATCAGATAAAAGTGTGTATGTAAATTAATCTCAAAAGGGAAACTACTGACATGAAGGAAATGCCATTTTCAGGTGAACTGCGCTTAGGAAGGAAGCCTTTAAACATCTCATAGCTGCTTCCTACACCCAACAGAAACAGAGGTTTGTTATCTTCAATTTCCTTTCCAGGGGGAGTATTTGTTCCGTTTTCCATGAAGCACACATCACAATCCATATGAGCAATGGAAAAGGTGACCGGAAAACTGGAAATCTAGGACAGATCATAACAGTGGCAGGACAAAATATGTTATTTTTCTTTGGATGTCCAAAATATACAGCACAAAACGTTAATAAATACTTCTGGTAACATCCTCTCCAACTTTGTCTCCTTTGGGTAATTTAACAATAAAAAGAAAAACAGTTTAATAGCACGACGATAGTCGTAAGGCAAAGGCAGAGTCAAAAAGCGATTGGCAGGGCAGCTGAGTTCTGAGCACGGAAGTGGAGGGTAGCTGCGTCGTGATATGGGTTACATTTTAAAGAGGCATTGTAGCATCGGGTGGTTGTTCATCCAGGCAAAGAAGGTGTAAGACAAATGTAGTAGTTATAACTCCAAGGTTTATTCCAGTACAGCTGAGTACATCCAGAGATCAGCAGCTCATCCAGTACAACTGACCCTCAGTTAGAATCACACTCATACACAAACATTCCTAATACAGATGTAGGTTCTATTCCTACCCACGAGCCTACTTAAAGTGATACACCATCACTACAGGCATGTTTTAGGCTCTTTCCTAAATGAGTCTGGATAAAAGCGTGTATATCACTCTAGTTCCCAGGGCCATAGACTGAGCAGTGTTTTGTCTTATTTTTTCTAGTTTGCAATGATGGCGCCCTATGTTACAGGAGTGGTGAAAGCCACCTAACATGGTGAGCTTCTCGACCAAAGAAGTGAGGATGGTGGTGGTGAGGACTCTGCAGATGTAGCAGTTGGTTTTAAAGATGGCGAGGGCACATTGGTGGGGTGAGCCAGTGCTGCTCTATAAGGAGTTGGGTGCTATTTCTTCAGGCTCCTAATGAGGCATGCTGTGGCCTATAGTACTCCCTTAAAGTGGACAGATGGGTGAAGAAGTGGAGCAAAGTGTTACCACTATCTAGATGCAACGGTACGATGACGTGAACAGTGGTTCAAGTCGCATTCTGGGAGGAATATTCTAACCTTCTTTAGCAGAAAGAGCAGGGGCTAGGTCATCTAGATTTCTTAGCAATGTGTTCACTGTCGGCCAAGTTTGTGAGCAAGATGAATTAGTGTGCCTTGGCATTAGATGAAAATTGTGGTTCAAATCTGTCCAGGTTCATGTTGGTGAGCCAGGTTTGGATTAGTTGTTGCTTATTGTTCTTGGAGAATAGCAGGAATCCTGTTTTGATGGGGTTGAGCTTCAGGCGGCGCTGGACAGCCAAGTGTTGAGGAGGTGCAGGCAGTGTTTCAGGCTTTGGATGTTTGAAACTTAGACGACTTTCAAGTAGAGTTGTGCGCTGGTGGCGTATTTATACATTTTGATGGTGCCATCAGTGAGTAGAGTCCAAAGAGGCTCCATTTAGAGGTTGAAAAAGACAGAGAACAAGAAAGAACTCGACAGGTGATAGAGATTTACTAGGACTAGAATTTGCCCTTGCCAGAACACTAGTGTGAGTTGAATAGGTAGCAGAAGTACCACTGAAGAATGTTGTCACTGAATCTCATTCAGTGTTTCAGGGTGTGGATTAGAAGGAATTGCCAACTATGCTAAAGGTGTCAGAGGAGTCTAGTAACATCAGGAGTCATGGGTCATCTTTTTTTGCCGTCATGCCGGGGTCATGTATGGTTTGTAAAGAAGCGGTCCCATGCTGCAGTGCGATCTGAAGCCGGATTCATAGTCATGCAGATGATGGCTGTCCTTGATATTATTAGGTCGAAGCCGACCAGACAGTGCGGCTGTCCGGTTTGCTTACGACTCCTTGTTGGCTTCTGAAAGCTTCCCTGGAAATGCATTTCGCCTAATTTTTACTATTGGCTTTATGGTTTGTAACTCACATTTGCTTGTTTTCTATATGTTTTTGGCTGTCCAGCATGAGTTTGTCCTCCATGAGAATTCCTTGTATGCTGTAGCCTACCGAGTACTCGTTTTCTGCAAACAAGCATTTAAATCTTTTTTTTATCTGGTCACATTTGTGATGCATTAAAGACAGAGGTCAAATGTCAGGCTCTTTATTCCGAGGGAGCTTGGTGTTTACTTTTCTTTGGCTGACTTCAAAGTGAGAGAATTTATGAGACAATCCATCCTGCTGAACACCCGTGTCAGAGGCCAGGCTATGAGATTAATCTTTTTAGCAACAAAAATTAATTGCAAGTCTTTCTGAATACATCAGACTTAACTTTCCGGAAAGACTGGTCCTCAATCTCTTGGAAGTGCACACAGGACTATTTGGTTCTGATCATAAAAACTGCAGCCAGGTTATCAGAGGCCCCGACTGTGAAAATTCAAATAAGTGAGGCAAAACTTAAAACAAAAGCGCATATCTCTGTGTACAAGAAAAGATTGGAAGAAATAAATCGCGAAATAAATGAAACAAAAGATTTTAATACTCAAAATAAGATACAGAAACTGGGAAAAGACCTCAAACGTTTTACACAAGAGAAGATGCATCCTTATTTCAGAGAGGATTACATAGTACTGGAACAATCTACGGATAATGAATCAACAGGAGGAAACTCTTCTGACAACTCAGACTGGAGCGAGGAAGAACATTTCCCACGTAGAGGCAGAAACCAGTATAGGAATCAGCAACGCCGCAGAGCTAACAGATGGCAAAGACCGAATTTCAATGACCAACAAATACCTTTCTTCCAACCATACTTACCAAACTACCAGGGTTGGCTGAACCCATACCATCATGGAATGCCCCACTACCCCAAATGATGGGACCACAGAGAATGCAACAACTGCCTTTTTTAGGAAGAGGCCAGACTCCACAAAGAGGAAGATGAAAAGGAGTGACCTGGAGCGAACAACAACGCCAGGTACTACACGGAGTATGTCGAAAGAGAAGCCAGGACCGAGCTCGATGAATCGCTCATAGTAAATCTTACCAACACAGTGCTCACTGTAAACCAAATACAGGTTTTGAACAAAGGATTGGGATTTGTCCCGACCCAGAATCTAGGCATCTTCAAACTAAGATGTGAACTAGCAGATTTCTGTAGGAAGTTGAAATTAAAAGCTGTCTTCATTGGAAAGGAAAATCCCACACAAGAAAGTGATACCAATCGGAGGAGAAAATCAACTTACAATCCCCCAACCACAGGATACCTATCGAAATACAAACTTTTGAACAAGCTATCATGAGAGAGGCAGAGAAAGTTATGCAAACAATCAAAAAACCGTTCTTTAACATCACAAAACGAGAACAACAAGCCTTGGACCAACTAAGAAAGAACGAAAACCTAATAATCAAACCCGCCGACAAGGGGGGGGCATCGTCCTACTAGACATGGAAGGATACAACCAGCAGTGCCTACTCCTCCTTTCCGATACTAAATTCTACAAAAAGATCAAAACTGATCTAACTCTCAGATTACAGAACACCATTTAGACAATGGTGGGAGAAGCAGAAACAAACTTGTGGATCACCAAACATGAAGCTGATTTTTTAATTGCACAGAAACCAAGAACACCGTATTTTTATTCTTTGCCCAAGACGCATAAAAACAGATCTCCACCTCCAGGCCGACCAATCGTCTCTGGAATAGGTGTGGTCCTTGAACCATTGTCCCAATTTGCTGACCAGTTCCGTAAACCACTGGTTCAGAAAACACCGACGTACTTAAAAGACACCAGAGATCTATTGAACCAACTTATTGGAATGCCTTACAACGAAGACAAAATGTACTTAGTAGGATTGGATATAGATAGTCTCTACGCCAGCTTACCTCAACAAGACACCTTGGAGACTCTAGAGAATATTCTATTGTCTGAACAGTGGCAATATAAAACACAGAGACACTTTGTCTTAGAATGCTGTAGACTGGCATTAACCGAAAACTTCTTTGAATGCAACGGGTCACTATATGTGCAATGCCACGGAACATCCATGGGAAGCGCTTTTGCGCCATCGGTGGCAGGACTATGTGAGCAGCTTTGAAAACCAGCATGTATTGAATGATCAAAATCCCTTCTTACCCAAGACACTGTTCTGGAAACGTTTTATAGATGATATCATTGTCATCTGGAATGACAATCTCCAGAACTTTATCAATTGGTTGAACACAAGAGACGAGTGCCTAAAATTCACCTTCACGTCAGACAGAAAACAATTTGATTTCCTGGACATCACTCTATATATAGGGAACAGCAGCATCCAGACAAAAACCTACTATAAGCCTACCGCCAAAAACAGCTTATTGTCTTATAAGAGCTTCCACCCGAGACCACTAAGGGACAATTTACCTTATAGTCAATTCTTGCGTCTCAAGCCTAATTGTAGTAAACTGCAAGACTACAAATTCCAAGGCGGTGACCTAACAAAGAAATTGGTGAAAAGAGACTATCCAATTAAAACAATCCGCAAATGTCAAAAAAGAGCTAGACATCAACCGAGGGAATGTCTTTTGGACACAACACCAAAAGAACCGACAGATAATCTTATTATATGCGTCACAACTTACAATACAGCCACGAACGCCGTAAAAAAGATTATAAACAGAAATTGGAAAATCGTCACCTCTGGCAACCTGGACTGGCCCAAACCGAGAATTACAAACAGGAGAACTAGAAATTTAAAGGACCTATTAGTGCACACACGTCCCAAATCCAAAACCGGAAAAGAGAGTGTTACCACAGCCTGGAATATGAATCCGGTCACAGGACACTATCCATGTGGATCCTGTGTAGCGTGCAAACTCACTACAGCCACGAGAACCCTACCGCTTTCTGAAAATCTGGTGTGGACACAGCGACAACATACCAACTGTAACTCAACACACGTGGTCTATATGATCACGTGTCCTTGCAGGCTGAGATATATAGGGATGACCTGTTGCAAAGTCAAGTTACAGATTGGAGAACACAAAAGTAATATCAAGAACAAAAAAGCAACCACAAAAATGAGTAAACCTTACACGGACTCAAACCACACAACTGAAGAACTAAATTGGACTGTCATTGAAATGCTAACAATGAAAGACAACAATGCAGAGCGAATATTGTTCGAAAAGAACAAAGATGGGTACACCGTTTACAGACCAATGTCCAAGGACTAAATGACGATGTACCGTGGCATCAGTTTAGCTGACCACAATTTGTTCCCTAAGAAACACATCTAATACTAACCAAAATAAGAACATATACTCACACTAAAAAGAGTGACATGAGGAATATCTTATCCGCCGCGGTCACTGCCAATAATTTAAAGATCTTAGGTCTCATGAAATGTTTTCTACCTGTGAAATAATAATACACCAGTGGCATTATGACTATGGTGAGAACCCTTATTGTAATGTATCTTCCCTTAAGTCGTTAAAACAACACGACAGCTTATCATTAACAAATCCGATAACTAAGGAAGTGGACTCATCCCTTTTGTAGGTTCACAAAAAACGCAGACTACATCTATACAACACTAATTAAAAATCCTCTATATATGTGTCACATAAAATATTTATATAAGGATCATAGTTAGAGTGAAAAGGTCCTAATAATTTTTAAATGATTTTCACTTACAATATACACGTTAAGATTTAATAACTAAAACATACACAACACGTAGTTTGTGATAATTTCGTTTGCCGGAATACAGTCTGTCTTCTGATTTTATTCGGTGGGAAGATTACAAGCAAGTCTGTCTCCCGTTTCTACTAATGGGAGGATACAAAATTGCCGCTCCAGACAGACCCACATTTCCGGGGGAAGAGCGAGCACAGGCAGGAAATACCCGCTGTAGCTGGTGAGAACGCGGGATCGGAGGACCATACATGCCACTTTTCAAGTAAGGTCTTTACTAATATCTATTTCTTCCACCACAGAAATACCAGGATACTCTCGCCGGTCCCCTGAAGAGGCCCAACAATTTAGCCACCAAGGTAACAAAGCACAAATGTTTTATCGGTGTGTTTAAATCGAGAGAAGCCCAGAGTATAGGGAAGATAGAATTAAAATGCGCTTGTGCCAGAAACACGGTTAACATATTTTAAGTATTCCTGATAAGAGAATGGTATGAGAGAGAAACTGCATGAATTGTAATAAACATTTCTGAAATAACAATCCCGGTCCACCATTATTATTAACTGTCACATCTCGATACTGACCACGCTACTTTCCCGAATTTTTCCATGTCCGCAATGCCTTAGTTTAACGATAAACACGAAAGATGTAAGAGCGTAAATTATGATCTCATGTAACTAGAAATGCAAATTAAACGCAAGACAGCAAAAAACTTTGAGAATCGGATACACACATATTGAATCCCCTTATGTGTCTTTTTGTTTTCTGATTATAGGTACTACTGTATCTTTTTTAGAGTGGAACAAGAAGACCACTCTCACTTGCTACACAAATAGTGCTAGCGAGATAACTTTGCACTGGTCCTGAAGAAAGCCCCATAGACCATACTGGGCAAGACAGGGCTGAAACAGGTCGACCTCATTTTAAAAAAAATTACATTCAGTGCATAAGATGATCGATAAATGCACACCTATTATTTTAATTTCTTGAACACCCCATTTCCTTTTTTCAATAAATAATCGCGTACAATTGAGGTTGTTCAAAGAATTTTAACCCACTTTACTGCGAGCACTTAATTCTATTTTTTCTTTGGACACTACTGCGAACCTAGTGGTTACCTCCAGGTGGAGGTTAACATACCAGAAAACAAAACCCTATGATGATGCATTAACGCTACGTTAAAGCGGAGAATCAAGATATACCGCTTTACGATCTACTTGCGTGTATGAGGGTTTTAATTTGAAAGGCACCAAGAACCCTGGCAACGTAGTTATAAGTAGTCCATTCTCCCCCCATTTAGATTATTGTACATCAGAATTAGGACTTTAAAAATTAAGCACTTTTTTTGTAATAAAGTGTGGTGGAAGTATTTTAATACAATCAAAGCACATCAATACACTAGGTGACGACATTTCCACACATTATCGTTTGTGTGCAGTAAAACTGAATATCTGTGCACATGTAATGGTCATTTCAATTGGAAATGTGTTGTCTGTAATGGAAGTGTGCGACCACACCATGCATACTCCACACTACGCCACTCCATTTTACACTACTCCACTCCATTCTATGCCCTTCCACTCTACGCCATTCTACGCCACCTCACTCAAATCCACCTCACCTCACTCCAATCCAATCCACCTCACCTCAATCCAATCCACCTCACTCCACCCAATCTACCCCAATCTAAACCAGGCCCCTCTACCCGCTCCAATCCATCCAATCTACCCCACCCCAAACCACTGCCCCACTCTCCTCCACCCCCTCTGCTACACCACACTCAAATCTACCTCACTGTACCATGCTACAATCTACCTCACTGTACCCAAATCTACCTCACTGTACCCAAATCTACCCCATTCTACCCTAATCTACTCCACGCCACTCTGATCTACCACCTTCTACCCAACACCTTTCTACCCCACTCCAAACCAATAACCTTTATACAGCAGCCACACTGGTGTATAACATGGCTAACACATATTGCCAAAGGCTATAGCTCTCGCATGGGTGAGACCTATTGGTTTTGGAGTTGTCAGGTGACTGCTATGTCTAAGAACCTGCTTGGGAAGGTAGGAAGGTGATAGATCAGAAGATAAGCAGTTTTCATAGTCCATGCACTGTTATTGAATGCCAAAGCATCTTTCGACTAGGCTTGCTCTGTAGAAATACCACATACATAAATATATACAAAGAGCAATTTATGTGAAAGCCATGACGATCTCGGATATAAAGTATTTATTGTCAACTAGTAAGTAGAAAGCAATTGTTTAATGTATGCAGATTTAAAAACAGGTCAGGATCCAAGCAGCTAGGAGATACACCATGATAATACATTGCTTGTCTCTCAAACTAAGAGCACTTCAATCGCTCCAAACAGATTAGAAGACATTTCTGAAGGGTACACTTATGATAAAGAGCACTGGCAATGAAGAATACTGTAATTCCCCAAACGGATTAGAAGAGATTTAAAATAATACAGTGACTAAAAGACAACAGCTGGCAATGAATAACAGTGAATTCTCACCAAATGGATCAGAAAATAATTCTTAGGACACTAACTGACAAGCACTGACAATGAAGAACACTCTAGGATCAGAAGAGATTTCTGAAGACGACACTGGCTAAAAGACAAACATTGGGTTTTGTATAGTGAAACTGTTTTCTAAAGCTACAGGAAACGTGTACCTCATGTGAATCAGGATTGTAAGCTTTCCCAGTGCTCACGCACAACATGTACTACACTCAACATTCAAACCACACAAACAGAACCAGTAACACATACTATATTAGCCGTGCAAGTTTCCCTAAAGCACATCGATAAGGTGCAGTATGGGCAGCAGCAGTTCAAGACTTGGATATATGGAGATAAGCACCTACAGCAGAATATACAACAAGCACAGGCAAAGCCCATAGGTCTAGTCTTTGAGAACTATTGGCTCTGCCAATGCCAATTGGTGCAGATAAAGAAAAGAACAATATAGAGGCAAAGGTAGGAGCACACTGGCAAGAGCAACATGGAGGATGGGGAAGTAGAGGGAATACGCACACTAACAGGAGAGATAAATACAGAGCATGGTGGAGAGAGAAGAACACGAGGGAGGAAGCTGGAAAACACACGCAGTCTCATGGAGTGATCAAGCAAGAAGAAAGAAGTAGTTCTCTAAAAAGGAACAAATCGAAGGACACACGTAAAAAGGCTATGTTACAAGGGAGAGACAAACAATCTGGACAAGGAAGCCATTGAATAAGAAACAAGTAAATTGAGAGTGGCAATAAAGCCAGCCAACTCTAAGAATGGACGAGCATTTAGCCCGCTGTAGTTTTAGGGTAAGTTGACAAGAAGTCTTTTGCACACACAAGAAGATGGACAGAGTGCTGAAACTTTTCAGCCACTAACCCCCAATCAAGAGATCTGGGTTTAATCCAATGTTCTTTTGCTCATTATGCCAACCCAGTTTGGACCCAGCCATATGCAAATCAGTTTTGACCCTGCTCCTGATGGGAACAGTCCAGCCCTAGCTGGCAGGCCAGGTCCTCCCTGGACCGGAAACAAGCATCCTGGGACCGGTTTCAGGGTGTGACCCCTCCTCAGCCAGGCTTGCTTGAATCTAGTGGCACAGTGAGCATGGGACCTACGTCTGGTCATACCCATGACCATTTAGGGCAAACATAACAAACACAACAAGAAGATGGGCGTCTTTTGCAGCCAGACTACTCTGCTGTCTGTTAGGTTCAACCCAAAAAAAAAGCGTTTAGAGGACGCAACAGTACATAATCCTCCCCCACCAACCACCCTTCCCCAATCTTACCCAGCAGGTATAGCCTGTGCAGTAGTTGCACTTTCAATGTCGGCAAAAAATGATTGCTCTCCAAAAACATTACAGTTACGATGCACACTAACACATAATATTCCACTGGAGCATTACAGGCCAGACAAAAGGGCACAAATGCCTCGTACAACAAAGATACAGCAATTTTAAACACTTGCGTATTATCTAAAGTCATCATCAATAGCCTGCACTATTAAAATGCCGCCTTACTACCAAACACTGGCATTCTTTTGTTTTATATTAACACTACTATTTGTCAGAAAGGACTATGGAAATGTTTTAAAATTTCAGCGGGAGAAAAGGTTCTAACTGGGGAAGTAATGGCTAAAAAGCATTAATATTTAATGAACCAGTGCCAAAGAAAATGACGCAACAAACTGCAATAGGAAAGGTTTCTGTTCTCTTCATGCACATCTTTCTTCAACAAAAAATAGTGATTACTAATCCCAGGGTCTTGCGTCTCTCATTATTATGAAATCTGTTTATTGGCATTTTAGTTGCAAACAATTTACATATTACAATGTAGGATCCAATTGGTTAATCATTGCAGTAAATCCAATGATACATCACTTGTCATGCACACAGTGATGAATGGAATCTGGTTCTACGCCCACGGACCAGAAGGGAATAAGGTTACGGACCCCTATGCCAATACCATCATCGAAATATCCCCTTCGCTATCGTGTCATCAGGTGTTTCCCCCAAGGGGACTGCTGGCATTTCACCCAATTATCCCCGTCAGGTGTTCACTTCTATTTAATTAACCATAAGGGAACGAGGCAAAACAACAAGTGCCCCAATGAAACAAAAACAACAGCAGCAAATTCTGGCCTTACTTTAGCATCCCCTCACATTGTCCTCTGTTCCGTCTCCCCCCCCCCCCACCGCCATCCCCGTACCCCTCCATTCAGGCCGTTCATTCAACACCATCTCTAGTACCCTGAACCTCTCCTAGTCGACCAAGCCCTGAGCACCATATTTCGAGCCCAGCCCGCAAGCTAGTTACCTCCCCTCCCCTCCCCTCTGTAAGGGCATCCCCATCTCGACCCCCACAATGCCCCAGGGTGTCCTCATCCAGGCGCGTCAGAACCTGTAAAATTGTGTCCCATTGGGCCGCTATTGGCGTTCGCCTGAGGCCTAGTGTTTCCTCCCTCAGGAGGGCCGTGCTCTCTGCCCTCGCCCACACCAGTAGCGAACTCCGCCACGCTCGCGCATGGGGAGGATCTGCCGCCTTCCAGCGTTTAGTGAGTAATCGTTTCGCCACCACCAGCCCCAAGTCGATAAACCTCGACGTGACCTTCGTAGTTGGAGTTCTGCGAAAAAGGTGCAATAAGCAGACTGACCATTCAAATGGGACCCGACGACTCGTACATGTACTCAGCGCTCCGTGAATTGCCCGCCAGTATGAATTCAGCGCGGGGCAGCTCCACAGCATGTGGACCAGTCCGGCGTCCAGTTCCCCGCAACGGGGACAACCCACGTCCGCGCGACGGAAATACCGGTTGATAGAGGCGGGTGTGAGGTATGCCCTGTGCAGAATAAAATATTGGATTTGGCGGAATCGCATGTTCCTTGGGATCCTTGTTGGGCCCTGCAGCGCCCTGTCCCATTCCCTGTCAACCATAGGACGGGCCAAGTCTGCTTCCCATTTACGGCGCAGCGGAGTCAAATCGGCCGCCGCGTGTGTGCGCAAGGAAGCAGCGAACCATCTGATTATATGCCGCCCTCGCCCCATGACATGGAGGTATTGCATAGTGAGGTGTTGCTCAGGCTCCTCTCTGATGTCGCCCCACCGACTCGTCAGTGTCGCTATCAGCGAGCGGTGACGAAGAAATTGACCGGGCGGCAACCCTGTCTCCTCCGACAATGCGGCGAATGAAAGAAGAACACCGTCTCGGTAGAGGTCTCCAAGCGTGTAGATATCTGCCGCATGCCAGTCCCCAAGCTCAATTGAACGCAGCACTCCCCTCCCACTAGGAGAGCCCTCTATCGGTATGGCTGGAGCGTATGGTGTACAGTTCCGGGTTAAATAAAAAGCTCGGCGATAACATTTGTAAGCCACCTTTACAAGAAGGGGCCCCGGTTTGAACGCCTTTGCAGTCGGGTGGAACTGCGCGGTGAGATCTGCCAGGGAATTGGGGGCCTCCACAGCTGCCGTGTCGTCTCGCTCTCTGTCCGCCAGCCATCTGGCCACCCACTGCAGCTGCGCCGCTAAATAATAATGTGCAAAGCATGGCATTGCAAGTCCCCCCCTGTCCCGAGGGGAGATGCATCTTGGGTAACGCGACTATGGCGTGCGTTACCCCACACAAAGTCGCGGAGTGATCGCTCCAAGTTTGCAAAGAACGCCGCTGGGATGTATATGGGCAGGTTAGCAAAATAATAGAGGAGCCTGGGCAGAATCACCATTTTGGTTAGGGCAATCCGCCCAGTGACCGAGAGGGGAAGGGTACCCCAAAACCACATCTGGGCTCTGATAGCCGCTACCGCTTTACCCAGGTTGCCCTCCACCAAATCAGCCAGTTGCCGATACATTTGGATACCCAGATAGCGGAAGGTGTTTGGCTGCCAATTGACCCGCACACCCCCAAGATTGTATTGCGGGTCCCTAGTCTCAGCACGGAACGCATAGAGACACGACTTAGCGGCGTTCACCCGCAGCCCGGATATTGCGGCAAAATCAGACAAGACTTGCTCCAGCTCCTCCGGAATGTGTGCCACATCCCTGATGAACACCATGAGGTGGTCCGCGTATAGCGAGACCTGATGGGTCGCATCTCCCAGGGGGATGCCATCTGTCAGTACTCTGCGCAGCGTAGCAGCTAGAGGCTCTATTGCAAGCGCGAAAAGGAGGGGCAAAAGAGGGCACCCCTGCCTCGTGCCACGGCCAATTGGGATTGCGTCGGAGATGTAGGGACCGGTTCTCACCCGAACCACAGGGTTTTTGTAGAGAAGCGCCGCCATCTGGAGGAACCCCAAGCCCAGACCATAGTGTGACAGCTTCGCCACCAGATACCCCCACTCAAGGCAGTCAAAGGCCTTTTCAAGGTCTAAGACCAAGCAGCCCGCTCTGGGCCATTGCTGCGCTCCCTCCACCGCCACCCGGAAGAACCGCCGCAGGTTAAGCGAGGTGCTGCGCTTCGGCACAAAGCCGTTTTGATCCAGATGAACCAACGCCGATACCGTTGGGGCCAGATGCTCCGCCAACACCTTAGCTAGAATTTTGTAGTCTGCGTTAAGGAGGGCAAGGGGGCGATATGACCCCAGGTTGGTAGGGTCGCGCCCGGGCTTGGGCAGGGAGATCAAGTAGGCCTCCCTCATGGACGGCGGCAAAGTAGCTTCCTCAAGGGCCGCCAGGTACAACGCATGTAGCTTGGGCACCAGAGATTCCCGGTAAGCCTTGTAATATTCCGCTGGGATCCAGTCCGGTCCAGGTGCCTTTCCAGTGGCCAACGAGCTAACCGCATCTCCTATCTCTTCTACCGTGAGGGGGCCCTCCAGTGAGTCCTGATGCTCATCCGGGACGGAGGGCAGTTGGGCAGCATCCAAAAACTGATCCACATCCTGCGCTCGCCGACGCCCTGTGGAGGTGTATAGGGCCGCATAATGTGCGGTCAGGATTTGGTGGATCTCCCACTGTGTGTATACCAACGTCCCGTCTGGCCCGCAGATTGATTCTATCGGGGCACGCACGTCTCTTGTCTGAGCAACCAGGCCAATAGCCTCCCTGTCCTATCGGATTTGGCGTGGACCCGAGCCGAGTGAGCCGCATAGTTGTGGCACCTTAATCGCTCAAGTAGCTCCGCATGACGCGTCCGTAGATGCGCCAGCCGAATCGAGTCCCGTCCTCCCCCTTCGCCGAGGCGTTCGCACGACAGAAGGCGGGACTCCAGTGTAGTGAGCGACAACGTCAGTTGCCGACGGCTATTCCACATCATCCCTAGACAGTGTCCCCGTATAGTGGATTTGTGTGCGTCCCATTCCGTCAATTCACTGCCTGTCGTACCCTCGTTCAGGTCAACGTACTGCTCCACTGCCGTGCCTAGAGAGGCCCGGAATTCAGCATCCTCCAGGGCTGCCGGTTGCAATCGCCATGTTGGAACGGGAGGTCTTCCGAGGCCCCAACGCAGGTCCAACCTAAGAGGGTTATGATCGGGTGGGTTCGGCCCAAGTAGCCTGCCTGACCTATCAGGGGAATCAAGGAGGGAGATCCCACCACCCGGTCAAGTCGGACATGAAGGTCGTGTACCGCAGAGTAATACGAGTAAATGCGATCGTTGGGGTGTAAGCTGCGCCACATGTCTCGTGGGGACCAATGCGACAACCAATCAGTGAGGTTCCTCGCGTTCGAAATGGCCTGTGTACTACGGCGGGGCGGATAGGACCTATCTAAGTGTGTGTCAAGAACTGCATTAAAAACTCCCCCAATCAGCCAGGGAAGGCCCGCATATGGCGCTAGCACCACAGACAGTTGATCCAGGAACGACGGTTGATCAACATTCGGAGCATAAAGGGAACCCAATAACAGACGTTGTCCGTTCAGCTTCCCACTGACCAAGGTGTACCGCCCGGCGGGGTCAACCACGGTGTCTATACATGTAAATGGTGTGTCCGCCCTTACCCAGATCAATGTACCACGGGCGTGCGCAGAGTATGTAGTCCCAACGAGTTATCCCCTCCAGCGGTGTCGCAGCTTGCCCAGTTCTAACTGCGTCATATGGGTCTCCTGAAGAAAGGCAATGGCCGCCCTGTGTCGTTGCAAGTATGCGAAAACCGAATAACGACGGGCCGGCGTGTGCATACCTCGTATATTCCAAGTAATCACCGCAGTGTCAGCCATTAAATACAGATGGGGACTGTGTAGGAATCGAGGTCAGGGTCGGGTTGGCCGGGAGGGAAGGAAAGACTTCAGTTGCGGATGTCACGTTGGCCTGCTGCAACAACATAACAAGTATAAAAACAATAGTGTGCTGCTGGGCACACACAATTAAAATCAAAAACTGCGTAACTGCCAGGGCAAACCCCAAAGCGGGCATTCGTCCAAACTCACAACTCAAGTGGCTATGAAGACTACGCCAGGTGGTAGCTGGTGGGCGCTAAAGGTGACTGTGTAGGCCGCGAGGTACTAAGACCCTGCGCTACCCCCGCCTGTGCCTCCTGTGCCGTCTGCGCCGCTAATGTTGTCAAACATGCACGTGCAGTGCTATTTTGCCCGCCACCGCCACCCGTTGGACGTAGCATGCATGTTCCCTCCCTTTCTCCGCCCCGCGAAGGGAAATCCCCTGACAACCCCAGTCCCATCCGTCAAAAGCACCCCTGTGTGTCCGCACATATCAGCACAAAGAGCCACATCGCATCGACTGGGTGACAGCAGGATTGGCAACCCCCTCCCCCCAGACCCAGCTGCGTTCACTCCATCCCCCATCACCTGTATGTTGCGCTGCCCCAGCATGTCAAAGTTCATACAATAATGTCAGCTGTTTGAGGCGTCACCACTGGTAGCTCTTGATCATCTGAAAGCACAGCAGCCGGGGAGGAAGATCTGCTAGTCTCTGGGTCGCTATGGTCGCGGGCTGCTGCGTCTCCTTGACTGCTCGCTGATCCCAAGGTTGCCACCGCTTCAAGGGCTTCCTGGCGTTCCAGGCGCATCTTCTCCAAGCTAGGCGCCCCGACAGGGCCCGACTTCTGTTCCCTCCTGGTCTCCCCCCGCCGTCGTCGCCGCGGTTGTCCCTCCCGCTGCCTGCCATTGCTCGAATCAGCGGGCCTCTGACCGCTGTGCAACCCCGCTTCCTCCAGCCAGTCCCAAACATCAGACGGGGCGTCAAAGAACCGTGTCCCCCCTTTCGTGACCACTCGGAGGCGCGACGGGAACAGCAGGGAGTATGGGAGCTGTAGCTCGCGCAACCAACGCTTCACCGCTAGATAGTTGCTCCTCCGCTTCTGGACCGTCGCCGTGTAATCCGGGAACTGCATCACCTGGCTGCTTCCTACCGCAAGGGTGTCCAGCTTCCTTGTTTCTCGGAGTATCACCTCCCTGTCGCGGTAGTTGAGGAGCCTTAATAGAAAGGGACGTGGCCGGGCCCCGGGGACAGGCCGCCGCGCCGGGACGCTGTGTGCCCGCTCCACAACTAACTGAGGGGAGAGCACCCCCGCAGGGAGAATGTCTTGTAGCCACCCTTCAACAAACCGTTCGGGATGCCGCCCCTCCAGTCCCTCCGGCAGTCCCACCACGCGGATATTCTGGCCCTGGGAGCGACCTTCCGCATCCTCAGCGCGGTCCTCCAGCCTATTAACCCGGTCGAGCAGGTCTTGCAGAGTTGCGGTGTGGTTGCGCACCACCGGTTGAACTTCCTGAAGCGCCTGACACTGGTGAGCAACAGTGTCCGCTAACTTGCGATGGTCTGCATGGAGCAGAGTGAAGTCCATCGTTACTTTGTCGATGCGGGATTCCAGGGAGGTTCTAGTCTGCTCCAGGGTGTTACTTAGCCGGTCCACTGCCGCCAGCACAGCATCCATCTTAGCTTCCAGGGTCGACGTCAGCTGCTCCGCACCTCCGTCCGAGCACGCCAGCGGCGGTCCAGGACCCCCATTTCTCGGCCCGCCCTCATGTTGCTTGTTCCGCAATCGTCCCATGGCCAACTGCTGCGCTGGCGGCATTTGCGTTTTCCCGGGACGTGTGGCAAGCAGAGTCCGATTCAGGCACCCCCACGCCAGGGAACCAGAAGGCTAACTTCCCCCTATCTCAACCGGCACCGCAGAAGGAAGAGTGGGGGGCCGCGGCGTGCCTCCCGCCGCGATCGGTGTCCTCACTAGGCCGATTTCCTCTGGCTAGTGCCACCTGATGCTTGAGGCCTCCATGATCTCCCCGCGTCGAACTCACCATAGAAAAATCGCCCAGGACACTCCTGTCCGCACCGCCTCACTTTCTCAGTAACGCTGTCAGCTTGTGTCCAGCAGCCCTCTGGTCGCAATCCAGCCGCGAGCCGCCCGTCTCTCATCCTCAGTCAGGGTCGCCTTCCAGTACAGAGCTCCCTTCGTGCAGTAGCTGCCAGCTCCCGGGCGGCTGACTCGTGGGCTATTAGTTGCTTCCTGCAGGCGCCAGCCAGAAAGGAACCAGGGCTCCTTCACAGATGATCATCTCCCTACGAGCGAGGGGCCCCCACCTGCGTCGACTCCGGGGTTCTTCTCCACCTGAAAGTGCCAGGAACTCCCCCACAACCGCCCGGTTCAAGGGCAGTGTCCAGCCGCTAGGCCCCGCATCTCCGCACACAGAGGTTAGGGGCCAGGTGCAGTGTCCACAGGGCCAAGACGACCCACCGCCGACCAAGCTCACCCCGCGGGGCCCACCAGGCTCGTCTCCCCAGCGCCGCACACGGAGGGCTCTCCTCTAGTTCCGGGCCTCCCATCCGCAGCCCTGCAATGTGTCTTCACTCTGGGCGCCGGCTCCGCACTTCTCACCTGGGCTACAATGTCCAGCAGTCAGCAAGGCCTCGCCAGGCGGATCCAAGCCCAGTCAGGGCGTCCCGCTGCTCCCCGTTGCAGGCCTCCTTTCCTGCATTAGTACTGCTTCAGATATGGGCGACGACCACACCGGCGGGTCCCGCCGTCTCCGCACTCCTCCACACGCAGCGCCGCCGCCCAGCAGGCCGCCAGTGGGGTCACGGTTCCCGCCTCGCTGGTCTCGCGGGGGGTGGGGGGGCGGGGGGGGGGGGGGTTTCAATGCCATCTCAGTCCAACAGCAGCTTGCTGTCCCCCCGCTCTGCGGCACGTCGTCTGCACGGCCCCACCGCCGCACGGTGAGCCGCGGTCCCAGGTACCTCACATATCCGGCCGCCTCCTCCAGCGCACTCCGCACTTTAATCCGGGCCAATGATCGGGGTGCCTCTGCCCAGCAGACCGTGATTGTGGTCACATTTCCCGCTTCATTAGTCCTGCGGGGGGGGTTACAACGCCGTCTCAGGCCACCAGCAGCTTGCTGTCCCCCTGCGCTGCGGCGCGCTGTCTGCGCGGCCTTGTCGCCGCATGGTGAGCCTCGGCCTCAGGTACCTCACCTAGCCGGCCGCCTCCTCCAGCGCACTCCGCACTTTAATCCGGGCCAATAATCGGGGCGCCGCTGCCCAGCAGACCGTGAATGGAGTCACATATCCCGCTTCGTTGGTCCTGCGGGGGGTTACAACGCCGTCTCAGGCCACTAGCAGCTTGCTGCTCCCCCTGCGCTGCGGCGCGTTGTCTGCGTGGCCTTGTCGCCGCGTGGTGAGCCGGGGCCCCAGGTACCTCGTCAAGCCGGGTACCTCGTCTAGCCGGCCACCTCGTCCAGCGCGCTCCGCGCTTCACTCCGGGTCGGTTGTCAGGGCTGATATCTCCGACTATGGACCCTCCCGGGCCCCGAATCTTTCCCCAAAGCCGCAGGAGCTCGTCACTCGGCAGCAGGCGGCGGCTGCAGTCCCATCTCACAGCGCGGGCAGAATAATTTGGAGGATGATGGCACGGGGCTGCGGGAGCCTTACGGTTGAGCAGCCATCTTATCCGTGCGCCCCCTAGCGCGCCCAGGGTCTTGCGTCTCTCATAGCCCTTACCATCAAACATCTCACAGCAGCCTTCATAAACATTGATGTCAGGGTATCTGCACCTCACACTTTCCTTAGCCTCCATTCTTGCACCCTAAATACCCGGAATATTCCTCCCTTTGTAATATTTGTACACCCAACAGTGCAAATAGGCTGCCTGCTTGCTCCATTCGCTTACATTATAAGAGATGGGTGTAAAAGGCTGTGTGATTTGGGCTAAACAATATCCAGACAAAGAATGAGTGCAGAGGTGCCCCCTGCTCAGCAGCTCGGCCTGTGTCTGCTGTGTTGCAAGTCTATCGTAACAGCAGGGACTGCCACTTTGGTCCCAGCCATTCCTTTTTTATTTGAGTTGTTTTACGTGCTTTATCAGACTGTAAATTAAAGGTAGAGAATCCGGGACCAATTTTTAAAACTTCAAACAAATGTACATAATTTCTCAAATGAGCAAAATACACTGAGAACTAAGAAATTCAGATTTTTCACAGACAAATCTGATGTGAAATATATTTGGTGCACATCACCTTGCTTTTTTTTATTTTTTATATAATCACCACTGGTAATACTCTTTCTCTCGCCTCTGTTGCCACCAGGATAAACACAGGACCTTCTATGTCCACTTTATTTACCTGAGGTTTCTAAGTCAGACTGGAAGTGTTGTTCACCAAAGACTGCAGAGCCTCCAACTCTATCACACTCAAGCCATTCAACACCTTGAATAGCTCATCCTTTAGTTTCTTGTTTTAGATACACATAGGGACCTCCAGTACTTTAAGGTGAGCTTCTCTCCATAGGATGTCCAGAAAACTCATCTTCACCTCTGTGATTGAAGGTTTTAAATTATTACAGTTCTCACCCTGCTGTGGACAACTTCCTCATCTGGTTCCCCAGAGTATGAAACTTACAAGACGCATAGACCTGTTTCTTCTCAACTCCAGCCATCCTAATGGCCAGTCCGTCCATTTTATTCTTCACTGCCCTCACTGTTTTCTTTTTGTTTGTCATGTTATCCACAATTTTACAGAACGTTGTGTTGACAGAACGTAGAACTCTTAACCAGGGTGGACTCCATCTCCTCACTCGGCCCCACAGGCAAGGTCTGTGGACTGCTGTCAAGATTGAGGGAAAGGTCAGGAGGCCCCAAACAATCCTAAAGTACACATGACACTATTCCCCATTGTTGTGCTTGGCAGTGGACCTAAAGAAAAATCTTCACCTAAAGTTACAAAAAGCACCAGCACAGCAAGGCCCCCCCCCCCCGATACGATATCAGCAAACCACAATCTCCTTCTTTCCTACTACACCACAACTGTGGCCAAACAACGTTGAATCTTCGTTGCCATAAAGAAAGAACTCAGACGCCGAGAACTCAAGTACTCGATGATGTTCCCTGCAAAATTAAGAGTAGAGGCAGACTGAAAAACCTTGTTTTTCAACGCACCGGAAGAAGCGCAGGAGTGGCTCGAGGGTTGGCGACAGGTTGCCTATCGTAATGGATCTGGACGCAACATCAACAACCGAACAGCAGCAGGAACTCAATCCAAAGAACGGGCGGGAGGAACGGCGGAAACAGGTGGTCAAACCAAAGAGAACTGAACTAACCATGAGATCTTGACTTTCCCCGAGGGGAGTGTCTACTGTACATTCAACACTTCAGCCAGGCTACGACTCGAAGGAGAGATTCAGACAGCAGCAAACTGGACGAGTGCAGAGGCTGGGCGCCAGGCTCCCGCAACAATGCATCAGAGCAAGAAAGACATTTGAGACTAGCCGCTGCTGGGCCTCTATTTATAGATATGGGTGAGCTGGGGACGCTGAACATTTCAATACAAGCTCACTATCGGAAGCCCGGAGGGACATTATCTCCATGAAACGGCCAAAAAGGGGCACCATGAGAGCTATCCTCTCCCCCTACAGAGGTACCGGGTAATGGGAATTAGGCCTCTCTGTAAAGTTGGGGTGGCGGGAAGTTCTTAAACAGTCTTGCAGGGAAGCAGGGAGGGGGGGACGGACGCAGGGCAGGGTGAATTGGAAAAGTTCTGGTTTAATTTGTTTTTTTGTCTCTTCATGGTCCAAGCAATCCATATAGGACGACACAACTACTCAGACTGCGCGGCGCACATCTCCACTGCAGTTCATGACCGCTACTCCTGACACTGTCCACTTGGAAAAGATACGCACACAAACCCTACCCGTGATTTCCTGGAACGTAAATGGTCTCCGGGATAAGCTTAAATGTGGGTTAGTCCTACAATATCTGAAGCGCAAAGCACCCACAATAGCAATGCTGCAGGAGACCCACTTAACCGGGACGACTTGTAAAGCACTTGACAGATTGGGCTACAAATTGGCGGTACATTCGGAATTTACGACCGGCTCCCGCGGGGTGGGGGATCTTTATTAAAAACCAATACCCATGAAGACATATATGGATGACCAAGGCCGGTTTGCGGCACTGACGTGTCAGTAGGAGGGTCGGATGTCAATATAGTCTCGGTCTATCTCCCCCCGGCGCTACACTCATTGACATACCCGGCGCTTGACACGTTTCTGCTACAGCTCCCACAGGGCAACTTGATCGTAGGCGGCTACCTCAATGCCACATTGGACGATACACTGGACCGCGCACTCCCAAGACACCAACACCGGACACACTTGGGTCTTCAAGATTTCTTAGAAACAATGGGCCTAATAGATATTTGGAGGCTCCACTTCCCACAGACGCGACAATATACATACCACTCGGGGGCACACAACAGCTTCTCCAGAATAGACCACATACTGGCACAGGCAGGCGAAGTAGGTTATTTCTTAGAAATCGTACACTTGCCAAGAGGCATCTCAGATCATTCTCTTATCAGTGCCCTGTATACATGGCAGACCACAACACGACGTACCCTATATATATATATATATAAGAAACAAGTGCTAAATGAAAAGAAGATAAATAAAGCGAGATGACCTACATAAACTACGGGAAAATAATAAGCTGTATTGGTGCAGAGATGGAAACACCTCTAGAAATAGGAAAGACGAAAGCACCATCAAGTGGACAACTGAAGGATTAAACCTAAGATGGATGACAAAGTAAAAGTAAACCGGGGGTCAAACAGAAGAAAAAACCAAGCCTAGTCAAGCACATAAAAAAAACCATTTGTGCACATTTCACTTACAACAAAGGCTCACTGCAAATGTTCAAAGGCAGCCTTCTTTAATAACAAACTATCACCAAGAGAAAACAAGCCTAGTCAAGTGCTTTTGATGGCATCCACGAGAGCAAGCAGCGGTGCGCAGGCCATCTGTTTTCAATTAGCACGCGCGCCACTGCTCGCTCCCGCAAGGTGGATGCCAGCACAAGCACTAGAAAAGAGCTGACCAATTTCTAAAGGTCATCTCCTAGAGTAGCGCATTAGCACTGCCTAGGTGAGACCTAATAAAAACAAGATAAGAACAAACATTTACATGCCAGTTCACAATCGTTTGAGAGCTTGATATCTTAAGGCAGGAGGAGAAGCTGTGTGAACTAAGAGCCTTCCCATGCCGCCGGAGACACCTCACAACAAAACAGAGGAAGACAAGCATTGGCATAGCCAATAGTCTCGTCTTTGAGACCTTATAAGTGTTTAGCCATGCAGCACATTACCACCCACCGGGCAGATTTCTGTAATGGATCTAGTACTTATGTAAAGTGCTTTGATACCTTCATTAGCGCTACAGAATGCAAAAAATAAAAAGGAATGAAAGGAGAAGTGCTTGCAGATTTCTGAGGTGGGGTTGCGAAAAGATGCACTCTGTAGAGTTACGCTGTGCCTACCTGCTGTAGATGTTTGGTTTTACTCCACAACAGTTAGGGTACAATGCTGATTGCTAACGTTCTTCTGTTTTGTTTAACTAGAAGCATGATCATCCGGTCAATAAATGGTTAAGCATCACAATGTAGCTACTTACTGAAACCCCATGAGGATCATTCCCTTCCTCCCAAAGACATGAGTGGTCTTTAAGGAGCTTTAACTACTGTAGCAGTTGCTTGTTGCCTTCCTGGGTAGGCTTGTTGGCCAAGGCCCTCTCATTAGACGGTGCTGACGATTCAGATGAAAAGTAAGAGGTCACCATAATTGATTTAGTTTCTGTTCCTTTGTGTTTTAGAGAAAATGAAAGCGCACTGTTGTGGAGGTGGGGTGGAGGGGAGGGGACGCGCCTTCCAATGAAAGCGACAAGGTCTGGAAATGAAATCTAACCCAAAACAGATGGCAGCCTGCGCGCTGCCGCTGCTTGCTCCTATTATATAATGCCACTACCAAATCAGAAAGCGAGCACAGTATAGAAAATCAGGAGCCGAATTGAAAGGAGGCGAAAGTGAGTTATCCCAGTGTGCAAGTGAAGGTGGGGCAGGAGTATGCTGCACCTTGGTGCCGCGTAACAGATGTTTATTGACAACCAAATGAATGTTAATTAGTCCGTCTGTCTCTAGTAGGATGAAAGGCTGAGCAGACGCGCTGGGGTTTCAAACTGGGGTTGTGAGGGTCAACGTAAGATTAATAGGGTGCTTGCCTTAAAGTTAAGATTGCATTATATAACGCCGGTACCAAATCAGAAAGCGAGCACAGTAGAGAAAATCAGGAACCGTGTGTGTAAGCAGAGGCCTCGCTACCTCTGCCTCGTCTGCCAATGTCAAAACACGATTCTGCTGCCTTTCTCCTCCTACAAGTCAACAGCAATGGGCCTAGCATGACAGCGAATGCACAAGTTTCTAATTGCAAACAGAGCCTTGGCAGGGCTGTGCAAGTGTATGTGGCATGTGAAGGGAGGGTTGGTTAAAAAGAATGGAGAGCGAGAGAAGCGGCGGCGAGTGAGCACGGCAGGGCGGAAAACGCGCTAATTAAAACCAGATGGTGACATGACCCCGAACAGATGGCGCCCTTGCTTGTAACCGCAAGCCGTAGGCGGATACATTTCCTGGGACAGGTGAGACATGCACCTGCCTTTGCCCAATTGCGTGCTGTCTTTTTAGAAAAACACACACAAAGCCCAATAGCAAAAATGCTTACAAAAAAAGTCCAGAGTGATTCCAAGAGGTTGTTTTCCTAGTGCAGCGCTGCACTAGGCTCGACCTAAAAAAAACTGCACATTCCTAAAACACATGCAGAAGACAACAAAACAAATAAGTGTGCAGAAACAAGCCTGAAAGCGCACAATTGAAAGGCTACAGGTAATAGGGCCATGCTCCGTGGGAAGGAGCAGCATACAAGAAGAAGGGACATAACAGGAAGATTAACCACTTGCAAGCAAGCCTTTTGATAGGACACTCGAAGAAACAAATGAGAAGCAATAGATGGGCTGTTAGCCCACAAAGTATGTAGAAGATGCCTCAAAGAGACCGCGCTTGGCTCGACCTAAAAAGGGCTTTGCACCTTCCAATTCCTTGCCATTTGAGGACTTCACGTCACTCTTCTTTACAGCTTTCTTAATTGGTTAGTGCAAGCGAAACGTAATTCCCTGTCATTTCTGTGGAGATGGCACCAGGCACAGACTGAATCAAGTTAATCCGTGCCTGTACCCTGCTCCCGATGTGAATAAGGTACTATTTCTTCCCTGCTCCTACACCCCCTGCCTGCTGCTCCCTCCATAGTTTTACTGGGTGTATGCACAACAGTAAAAACTTGCCTACATGTTGTTTTTAGAGCTTCAGTGATTTCTTTCCCCTAATAAACTGTCAGTGTTTTAATCACTGGATTGTGACAGCACTAACCAGTTTCTGAACGGTAGAGATGGCATTTTGTGACACGGCCCACTAGTCGTTTTTGTTTTAGTCTTTTATGTACATATTTATGGATTGTATGAATTTTCCGTTTACTTTTTGATAATGTTAATTCCTTAAAATTGACGAGGGTGTCACATTTTTAAAAATTCAGACATAATGTATATCGGCCTGTTTGGGATGCTTGCAAACTGTCACCAGTGTTGGGGGAGCCTGCCATTCTGTTTTGGTTAAATTATTTTCTCTCCACTGACTTCCAGTAACAAATTACAGTATATATGTGTGCTACGGTTGTCTCATTTGCCATATTCCGATTTTCATGGTTAGTTGTGTGCAGGAAACCCAAGTCTGGCAGAGCTACAAGGCTGTTCCCTGATGCAAACGTTGTTGTTACGTATCTATCCTTGAGAGGCAACACGCCATGGCCACCCCTCAGCCGCAGCTTCTTGCTTTGCCTATTTGAGAAAGAAATAAACATCGAAACAGGAGTCAAAGTGCTCCACATGTCTCGACGATGGTTTGTAAACCTAACCTAAAATCGTCCTAGAATGTACAAACGTCCTGACAAGCTAAGTGTTATCTAGGTAACATAGGCTATGTAGCTTAGTACCAACCCTACTTTAGCTGGTATGGGGTTTGCCTAGTGACTCAAAGCAGATTTGGGGTTTTCAGGTTCAGGTTGCTGTAATCTGGCAGGACCTTCTTAGGTCTTTATCTTACCGAGGTTACATTCACAGTTTCCCCAAATTTAAATTACAAACCTTTATTAGTTACACAGATACAGAAAAAACTAAACAGGGATTATATCAACTTCTGTGTTTTTACTAACGTGTACAATTTTTCCTACATTCTATGACTTATCACTAAATCATGGAACCATGGAACCATTTTTCATCTGTTGCAGTAATGGGTATACCTTTTGAGGTCTCGCCTGAGCCAGCGCGCATGCGCTGCTCTGCTCTGCGAGGCTACTAATAAGGACTTTCAACTCGGAGCACATGCTCATGCGTGTGCTTTTTTTTATAGTTGCTCACACCTATTGGTCTTTGTGTACGTCTTTCTAAGAAAGACAGCACGCAATTGGCTAAAGGCGGGTGCATGTCCCGCCTTCTCTCTCCTCTCGTCTAGGGAGCGAGCAGCACCGTGGCCGGGTGCCAGCTGAATACCTCGCATTCCTTGCAGTGCGCGCGCACCACGCTTGTTTTACTTTATTGAGGAGCGCGGCGCCCGCTTTACGGACACCGCGCTTTGTAGTACAGAAATGGGCAATGCTTTTATATAAATGCACTCGCCGTTTTCTTTCTGCGTTTTCAGATGTGTTGTTAACAGGTGCTTTAACACGACACTTGTTGTCTGGGCCATGTTAAAATCCTGTCTATGTTCCACTGCAGAGTTTAATATTCCTGCAGTGATTTCAGGGGGAAAAAGTTTGGTAACAAAGGATACTATTTACTATAGTGACGCCAAGCATATTCTCTGAACACTCGCCTGGCGGCAGGGGCTTGCAACATACAACACACAAAAAACAGGAACCGTCCCGGGAACACTGACAGTTTGAAAGACGATTCATATAAGATCAGCAAACAGTAGTCATATCTTCCGGAGGGGGCGTGGCACGAGCAGATATTTATTTCTGCAGAGCGGGCTCTGATTTCACGTCCAGGAGGGGGTGTGGGATTTCGTCATCCAGGCGAACATCTTTTACCGTTTACAAACAGCAGCCTTAGTTGTAAGGTTTCCTTTCACAAGCGTACACCCTCGACATTCACGACCTGGTCCAAAAGGCTGCATTATATATACATGGTGCACATAAATAAATTATATTTGCCACATATGTTACAGAATACTACATGTTGGGAAGCACACAAGTTTAACAGTTTTGTTCATACTGACCTAAAAAAGTGCAAGTGCTCAGAATAAGGAATTGACAAAAATAGCTCTAGATGTGTGTTTTCGAAACATATCTGCGATTATAATTTATGTTGTTACTTCTCATAAAACCTTTTTCATATCACGATAAGCATGTTGGTACTTTTTCTGCATTTGGATTATGTTTCTTACACAGTATAGATTAGCTGAATAAATATTGTTCAAATTAGGACTAAGTGTCTTGTTGCAACTGAATACATTTTTTATTCACAAATGAGCGTTTGTAATGAATTACTTACTAGAGATGGACATGCATCTCTTTCCTAAACGTGATATGCAACAAATGTAATAGCCTCAATAATGTTTAATGTTAAAAAAGCAGTGCTACTGTCCAAATGTATCACCCCTGGTGTCTGCTCTTCAATTTGTTTGCAACTCTATCCAGTTCATTTTCTTAAAGCAGTCTCCCTTTTGCACCTCTTTTTTTTGTTTTAAAGAAAGATTTGCACCACATTCTTAATGCAGAACATGAGTCGAGAACCCATTCAACGATTTATCCTTATTAGGTCTCGCCTTGCTATCGCGTAAGCGATCACAAAGCATTTAAAAGTGCTCCGAAAAGCGGATTGCATGGCGAGCACGCGCACAATCACGCGCATCGTGCCGCCATGCAATCCGTTTGGCATCGCACTTCAAAGGGTCCGCTCCCCCGCCTGGAATGCGCTCCCCCGCCAAGCACGCACTCCACGCTCCGCCGGGCTTGTCTTGTTACCTTTTGTTGTCAGATCCAAAAGGCTCATATACCCACTGATGTGTTTTGACTCAGACGTTGAAGTAAGACACACATGGAAAAATGGACAGGGATGTGTGGCAGCGAGCAATCTGCACCGCCTTGCATCTTTATTTATTTTCTAAATGGCAACGCTTTGACTTTACGCGCGCCTTTCATTTTCTAAGAACACAGTCACTTTCACCAGAAATTGGCATTTCTTTATTTCACACTGGCAACCCAATTGATTTGCTTTTCTGAAAGTTCCGGGCCAACAGCTAGTTGTTCTCCTGTACCCAGATCACCCCCCTCCCGCTGTTCACTGTTAACCCAACTTGCTCTCCTGTCCCAGCATCCTATCTCCCCACCCCTCCTCCATGCTGAACCACTTTCCTTCCCGCTGTCTCCTGAGCGCTGATCGCTTGATTTACAGCCTCAATAGCTTTAACTCTAATTTACAATAAAAACCTCCACTGTAAACAAAATAACATACGTGAAAACATTACCACTACTTCATTACTGTCTCTACGCTCTCCTTGTCACACTGTCCTTCCTTTTACCTTGTTACTAAGTCCCTCCTTTCACATTTTCACACTATTCCTCCTTTCACCAGAGGCTCTCAGCTTCTTAGTGGACTCCTCCCTTCACCTCAGCCTTTCACTGTGATCTAGTGGCACTCCCATCCAGTACTTCACGGGCTATCTCTCCACTCGTCGTTCTGTCCCTCCTTTCACCGGAGGCTTTCTTTTTTTCACCCAGTCACTTATTTCATCACAATCTTTCAGTCTCTCATTGCGCACTCCCCTCTGGCACTTCATGGACTCTACCTTTTCATCCTGCCCCTTCCCTCACCAGAGTCTCTGCTTCATACCGGACTCCTCCTTTCACCTCAGCTTTTCATCTCTCCTAATGGCACACCCATTGGCTGTCTCTCCGCTCTCCGTGTCATTCTGCCCCTCCTTTTACCAGAGGCTCTCTGTTTTTCAGCCAGTCCCTCTTTTCATCCCAGCCTTTAAGTCTCTCCTTCATCTCATCCATTCTGTCTCTATTTACGGCTCTCCCACCAGTACTTCATGGCAGTCTCTCCGCTCGCCTTGTCACACTGTCCCTCCTTTCACCACGAACTCGGGGCTTCTTAGTGGGCTCCTCCTTTCACCTCAGCCTTTCACTGTCTTCTAATGGCACTCCCCTCCGAAACTTCACGGGCTATCTCTCCCCACGTCATCCTGTCCCTCCTTTCACCAGAGGTTCTCCATTTCTCACCCAGTCACTTATTTTATCACAATCTTTCAGTCTCTCATTATGACACTCCCCACCGGCACTTCATGGGCTCTCCTGGTCATCCTGCCCCTTCCTTTACCAGAGTCTCTGCTTCATTCCGGACTCCTCCTGTCAACTAAGCCATTCATCTCTCCTAATGGCATCCCCCCCACCGGTACCTCACGGTCTGTCCCTCCCCTCTCCTTGTCCTCCTGTCCCCCCGCTCTCCTCGTTACCCTGTACCTCCCTTCATCAGAGGCGCTCTCTTTTTATTTCCCATTAACTCGTTCTCCAGCGCCGCAAGGTCATTCCAATGGCAATAGCACTATGTAAATATAATTACTTTACTGCAAATAAAAAAGCAAAAGTAAAAAACATGGCCATTTTCAATGCCAATAGCTGCAACTTTAACAAATGCGAGACCTATTGCATTGTAAATGCTTGTTTTTAGAACATGCTCTTAGGTTGAATGCACATTTCTTACCCTGGTCAAACAGCAAGTGAGTAGACAACATTAAAACCAGATGATACAAGGATTCTACAAGTAAAGGGCAGACAAGAAATGCACAGACTAGATGTGCGCATCCAACGGGACATCAGATTAAAGTTTGCTATGAAAGCAGCCAACATATAAGCATGATATACGACATGGATATGCAGTTGTCAAATTGGTTAAAGTAGACACACCTTCCTCAAATAAGGAGATACCTTACTTAAAAAAAACTGTATTATGTGGAGTCATCCGAGATTAATTTATTGGCATATTTAAATTTCCCAACATAAAACATTTGTTTCACAGTTTTCTTTCCAGTCCGTTCGGGATGTAAGAGAAAAAGATAGGAACTTAAAATGTGATTGAATCTCCTCACAAAACTCCCTTTCCTTTTAGTGCTAGAATATGGATCATATATCAACGCAGAATGCAACTCTGTTAGCTCTAGAAACGTTGTCTTGTAAATGACTTTGTCTAAGCCTCTACCTTCACCACATATCAAAGAACTTTCAGCTTACTGTTGCATTCAGTAGAAATCGGAACAATGCAAAATCTTCCCCATAATGCTGCTGTGTGTTCAGCACAGACGCAGGAAGGGTCACCAAAACCTGGCTGGGTTGCTTAAGTCCCACAGCAGGACATTAATTCTATGAACAAACAAGGTGGGTGCATTTTTTGTTTCCAATTTTACTTTTGTTACTGCCAACTACAAAATAAAGGATTATATTTCAATACCAGCGAATCCCAATACACGGAAACACTCGGCAGATACTATCCTGCATGGGCAGTAAATATCTTAATTTGTGGGCATGTCGGCTGAAATGCCAGATTTTGAGGATTTAGGCCTCTTAGATGGCTCTTACTACAGGCTAACTGAGGCTAGGACCCTTCACCCACACTTTAAAGACACTACATAACACTGGTCCACCATACCTCACCAATCGCATCTGCTTTCACAAACTTTCCAAACACCTCTGCTCGCCTGGTCTCCGACTTGCGCAAACTCCACGCAGACGGAAAACCAGATCCGGTGGTTGAGCCTTCTCCTACATCTCCCCAAACGCATGGAATGACCCGCAGCTACACACAAGAGCCTCCTCCTCATTTCTTGAATTCCACAAGAAGCTGAAGACCTGACTCTTGAGTAGTCCCACTAGGCCCTAAGTGTGGCTAGACTCACACCTGCTCAGCGCCAAGATACCCTCCCAGGTGACGGCGTGATCTACAAATCTGCATAATACCATTGGAAGGAAAGGCTGCAGTTAGAAACACAGTTAGAAATGAAAGAACATTTTCACCTTTTGGTACAAAGAGAAATTTTTGTAGACAAAATTCTGTTTGGACTTGCCATGCTGTCTAAACTGTTAGCTACTAGAAAGGCTACAGCAGTATTGTTGCAATATAAATGACTACTCCACTTACAGTGTGGTAGAAATAGGTATGCCATTGTTAACTTGGGTACATAACATTATACACAGCAGCATCACTTGTCTTTGTACTTATTAGAGAAGTTAGTAGAATGAGGCGAGTTGCTTTTCCTGTTATTATAGCTGCATATGTGAGGGCAAGGCATTGGTTGTGATTAAGACAGTTCCAAAAATGTATGCAAGTCATTTGTGTGTCTTCCATGCACTTTTTGCAGTGCATTTACTTCGGAAGACCTGCATTTTGAATCTTGGGTGATGAGGAGATGGGGTAACAAATTAGCCATGGGATAAGCTTGTCTGTGAGTTGGTTAACATGATATCTTCACATTGCTATCCCTCACCTTTTGCCATTAGACAAATACTCTCATGCTGTCTTGTGGTCAAACAAGCATCCAAGGACATTTTTGCAGCTACCACGCACAATTAACTGAGGTCAGGTTTTTGACAGCAGATCTATCTACAATGGGTGACATGGAGTAGAAGAAGGGCAGGCCATTAAAGGCTAAATAGGAGTAGACATTCGTCGTCCATAAAAGTACTACTGCCAGAGTAAAGTTGCATGCTTAATTATGCACACTTTAATCAGAGATACATTGCATAGAAAATTAGTTTCATTCAGGAAGATCGGAGATGACATCAGGGCATTATGCGAGTAAGGAAGGTGGTAGGGATCGCTATGCTCTGGCTGTTCGTTTTTGTCTCAGGATTTGTATAGGTGCTTACCTTTCAATCGTCATCTCCTAGAGCTGGTTGACAAAGCAATAGAAGCGCCTGGTAACTGTAGATTGTTCACCAGTGTCATGATTCTCCACACCATAAATTTACTGAAATGTTTGGTACATTGGTATGAAATGGCTGAGGGTCAAAGCTCTACATACCACCTAGTAGTTAATTTGAGTTTCATGTAATGCGATTTTGATGGTTTCTTGCAATCACAAAAGGTCACTTAATTTCCGAAAGCAGCTTATAACAAAATAACATTTTGGAATTGACTGTTGATGTTTTTTAGGTAAAACCTGGGCAGCGGATGCTCAGCGAAGCATGCTGTGTTCAGGTATGGATGTGAAGCTCCACCCACTCTCCGCCCATATTTTTCATTGGCTTGTGTCATTGTCAGTGCTTAATTTGTGCCGCGGCTTAGCACGGGCACTTATTTCTCAGGGCCGGGTCTATTGACATACCTGAGAGTGCTGACTCACATGGTGGTGGCAACATGTATCATACAAGATCGGCACTTCACAACTGTCTCCAGATGAAGAGCCAGCCGATTTCATACGGTAAATCCATACCTTCAGCCAGTGTTGTAGTGGGCCACTGACTGGGCTGGATTTGGTCCGGTGTGCTGCAGTATAGCCTTTTTAAGATTCAAAGCCACCCACGTTATCATGATGCGCACACACGCACGACGCACCGCCATCTGCCCTAGCATACTGCGCAGCTGCAGTGCTGCGCTATTCAGTCTGTTAAAGAAGCATGCAGCGTGTCCTCGTGTAGCAGCAGCAGGCCTCGGAATCAGATTAAAAAGGTAGTAAGTAAAAGTAATGCTGCTTTTCCTCGGGCAGATAAAATAACTGTCACGCAGGCTTACGTTGCTATGTTATGCTAAAAAATATAATCGGAAATGAGTAAAATTATCGATGGCTATGCAATGCGCGACTCCTCCAGCACACACAGACCGGCCTGGCTATCTGCGTCAAGTAATGACATAATTCACTGAACGGCTTGGATGGGGTTGAGAATATCTGTCCTGGACTAGAAGAGCATTCTAAAGGCAAAGATTTAGGTGTACTGGCAGAGTGTTTTCAGGGGCCCATTGCACAGCCTTCAGCAGCAGCTGCCTACTTGTGTGCAACCGAAACAAGCCCTAGAAGCTATGACTATTGTTCTTTTTCTCAGTTTAGCTCTATATACCAGGCGTAACCGTCTGGTTTGAGGGGTTTCAAATCTAAAATGTAGAACAATGATACTCGACATGCTAGCCAGCAAGGCTTACTTTTTTAAATAATATAACAGCTAACTAGTTTGTAAAAATACTTCACAATCTCCGAGATGCAAATATGTGGTAGAGAGCAGCTGTGGCAAAGCAAGGCACCACGTTTGTAAGATGCAGCGTGGGGTTACCACAACTGGAAGGACCGGGGCTAGGGTCAGGGTTGATCGAGATCTACGGCCCGACTCCATGGTGCTCCGCTTTCGTGGCCAAAATCACGCAATATATCAACCCCATCTATGAAAGACTAGAAGCATTTTTTGTTGTAGCGTCGACCTCTGTTTGATCAAATTAGATGTAGATGGGGAGCTTGACAGTTTATATCCCGCACATTGGAAACTAAATCACCACTCTGCCTGTTAATGATAGGTGCTGCTATTACCCCGCTCAGTCATACGCCTATTATTGGGGCTCTAGAGCACGTAAAGGTTAAGTCAGTCTGCCATGCCCAGGCGTGAATTGGACTCCATTGAATCACAGATTCCTGCTGCAGGTGCATACGGACTATTTGGCTAGAATAATGCTATGGTGCTACCCCTTCTAATGTAAGTGACCTATAACCTTCACGTTTTTATTGGCATATGGCCCTCCCCTGCCCCAATCCCAGGATCAGGTAGTCATAATCTGTGTTTTCAAAGCTGTTCAGGATTTAGTTTGTATCGCAAGGGTGTCCAACATAGGTCCCAGAAGGCCGAAGCTGTGTTACAGTTTTAGGATATCAAAATAAGATACATTTGAATACAAAGATGGTAAAAGGAACTCATTCAGATAATCACTGGTAATTCTTAGAATATGGGATGGTGCCAGCCCTTCTAGACATGCTTTGGACACTGCTACTGTACCTGCGTATGGGCATGAAAACTTAGACATACAGTGGTCAGCATGCCCTGCCATTCTAATCATGCCTTCAGCATTACTGCAGTCTACTCGAGAAATATTCTCTCAGATAACAAATCCTGCACTGATAGAATGCAAAAGTGGTTTCTTATATCTCTCATTGATCAAGCTGCTCAAGTCGTGATTAAAAACCTTTGAAAATAAGTGACTACACCAAGTCTAATATCCACCATTTTCAATTGTTGATTTGAGGAATAGAAGGTTACGCTTGTGTTTTTCCATAGTGAGAGAACCAGTGACCAGGGTTCAGTGACGTGCAGTAGCACAGCAAGGGTGCCATGGGCCCTCCGGTAAAGAAGGTCATAGGTCACCAAACCCCTGGAAAGGTAGTAAAAAGAAACCGCCACGCTATTAATTGGGGTGCAGTGGACCCTGGCTAACCCTGGTGCCATGATGCCACTGCACAGTGTTTTAAACGGAAATATAAAAGTGCAGGTACTCACTCGAGTGAACTTGTTTGTTCCTCAGAAGTGGCAGTTCTCTCCCATTACATGGAATTGCTGTAGTGCTGAGAGGTACACGTACTCTCCCTTTCAAATTAAAGAAGTGCAGGTACTCAATCGCCACTGCACCTACCGGAATCGTGATAGATGTACCAGTTTGAAGTTGGGTGGAGGGTATAAGATAAGTAGAGGGCATGCATGGACAGAAACAATTTGAGGTAGTATTGTAAAACCTACTATGTGGGATGTTGGTTTGTGGTTCTGGAGTTGGTTTCTGTGAAAATGGTGCAAAGCAGGACACCATTGTGTAGGGGGTGAAGGTTTTTATACAGTGGCCGATGGCTGTCATAAACCCCACACTTGCAGCTTAGTGGCATGTGCCTGCATTCACCTTATACTCTACTGAAGGATTTCGCTACAATCAAGACTGACTACAAATACAGGATCCTATTTTTTTGGGAGAGGGGCTACGATCTGCAGTTATCTGGAAAAAAACATGCATAATTGTTTAGTCAGTTTGCACATGGGGCAACCCAGATGTGTTTCTCCTTTCTCAACACCCACATAGAGCTGTGGTGGTAGATGTATTCCCAACACCAAGACATTCGGTGCGACTTCATGGAGTGGCAGGCATACAGCACTGTTGGTCCCTTTACGACCCATTACGGTGTGTTATGGGACAACTGATTTGTGAGCCCTGCTCTCTGTGCTGTCCACTGCTGAGGACGCATGACACATACATCCTGTGCTAAATGGAACAAATATGTTAGTGTATATGTTTAAATCCATATGAGTCAGTTCACAAAACAATATTCCCACTTTAGCTAATTCAAATTTCAATTAGACTCTGCTAAAAATGACAACACAGAGCACTTTGTGCATATCCCAATATTGTTCTTTCCTCAAAATCGACACATGGAGACTGGAATATTTCACAGGTCCCTTTTCAAGGCATTAGTCATTTTAGCCACTTAATTCCAAAATTGTGCTTTAAATGGACTTTTTCAGAATGTACGTGGGGCGGGGGAACCGAATATCAAAACCTTACTTGAGGCAGGCTCCCTTGCTGAAATTCAGTTTGGGTATTACATCTGGCTTTTAGCAGTGCCCGTTGAGGATGTGTTTGGAGCCAATAGAGTAAGTTGGTGCGGCCAGTGGAGGAAGAGGGTGAAGCTGGGGAAAGTGGGTGCGGCCTCCAACAAAAATTTGAGCACCTGTACTTAATATTTTACAAATTAAGCACTGGTCATTGTCCATTTTAAACTGTGGCTTTACATTGGTTAAAAGGCTTAGAAGTGCATCCTTAGTACCACCTTTTCCCATTTTGTAACCTCCTATAAGGACACCCCCTGTGTGTGTTGTTGGTCGGTGGGCTTTAACCGGTTCGATGCGTTCCTCGACCAACGGCCGTCGCAAGCACTACCCCAGTAGTGCTGCGCACGTCCGTTGGCCGACGCGGCCCGCCCATGCACGGAAACGCCCGCACCGTGGCGGATTTTACACCGCGGTTAAAGGGTTAATTCTAGCCTCTGAGCACTATTTTCTCAAATAGCTTTGTCCTGCCTGCTCTTGCATGCAGGAAAAGGCAGGACACTCTCTCTCCTAAACCCAAACGCATTTGCAATGCAATAGGCCTTGCATTTGCGACAGTGTATGCTCTTGGCATTGTAAATAACAATACCTTTTATTTATCTGTTTTAAAAACAACACATAACTAAAAGGGGTTGTCATTTACAGTGCCAATAGCTCAAACTCTCGTAAGTGTGAGACCTATTGCATTGCAAATGCTTGTTAGAGTAACAAACCATTTTAAAATAGTTTAGTGCTGAACACCTCTTAAAATCATTACATTCCTGTAGATGAGAGCCTAGTTACAGGAACAGACTGCTGAAAATAAAGGCAACATTACAACTTCAGGAAAAAAAAAAACATTTTTGTTAGAAGCACGATTTTGCCGTACAGTTGGAAGAGAATTGTTTAAGATGTTTTTTGCCCTGCTTAATTTGGTTTGCCTCACCACCATCCCCACTCGGAAAGGTTCATGGAGCAAAGAAGCTGGTATGGCATGAAAATTAACCACGCAACCCTCGCATGGGGTGAGACAGGGTAAACAGTATAAATAAACAGACTCACTCTTCTTAAATGCTTATGCGGTTGGGAAATTTAGACTAGCACTAGGATTGTTCGAACCATACCCCATTCTGCTACAAGAATATTGTCATATCTCAAAGTTGCACACATGTATAACAGAAACAAGCCATCCCATATCATAATCTACGACATGGTATACAATGACAGGCCATACCATACAATGACAGGCCATGCCATACCATTCTATACTGTCACAGGCCATTCCATACAAGGACAGGCTATACCATACAATACAATGTCAGGCCATATCAAACCATACCATAAAATGAAAAGCAAACCATACCATACAATGAGAAGCAAACCATACCATACCATACAATGAGAAGCAAACCATACCATATAAAGAGAAGCAAACCATACCATACAAAGAGAAGCAAACCATACCATACAATGATAGGCCATACCAGAAGATGACATGCCATACCATACCATACCATAGGTCATAGCATACTATGCATTGAAAGGACTATCCATACCATCATGTATAAAGACAGCCCATACCATACAATGAGCAGCAACCCATACCATACAATGAGCAGCAACCCATACCATACAATGAGAAGCAAACCATAAAATGATAGGTCATACCAGAAAATGCCATGCCATACCACAGTTCATAGCATACTATATAATGACTATCCATACCATAATGTAGAAAGACAGACCATACCATACAATGACAGGTCACATCAAACCACGCCATAACATACCATACTATACAATGACCAACATGCTATACCCAAGAATTACAGGCCATAACATACCATACTATTCAATAACAGCCCATACCACCCCATACAATACGAGAGGCCATGCCAAACCATTCTATACAGCACCATGCCATACCATACTATAAGACAGGCCATGCCATGATATACAATGACAGGCCATACCATACCATTCAGTGACAGGCCAGGCCAAAGCATACCATGCCATGTTTCTGTTTCTATGATGCTCCCACTGCCCCCATTTTGCTTCCTCACCTGCCCACATCCCGCATTTTGTTTCTGCACCACACCGGACATTACTTCTTTTCTATTTACAGATCGCGGATAAGGAATTGAAAATAATCTAAAGAAAAAGAAAAGCACCCCCGCCATTTTGTAGCTGCATGGTTAAAAAAAAGACACTGCAGTCTGTGTCAAAATAAAAATAATTTTTTATCTTTACCCAAGCTGAACATCATCAGTGATGCTGGGCAGCTGCGGGGGTGCTGTGCAGCATGTGTAAAACGTATTGCCACTAGGTCCCAAAGGTTTTGCCAAAGCTCGCTCTCATGAGCATGGGCCTCAGTGTGAGCTAATGTTCTTTGGATATAAACGGGTTTGTTGTCTGAATTCACTAAATATGTAGAGCTCTAAACCAAATTTATTTTCTATTGCTTATCTAGAGGTGTTTCAGGAATTCTCCTCTGTTAGTGGAGGTTTGATGGAGGTGGTCCAGGGCTGTGTGGGAGCAGAGGGGTTAATGTGCTTTGGTAATTATGGAATATGTGGAACGTTTGCCATTTTTACTAGACTTAGTGACTTAGGTAAATTGTGTAGAGCAGGATAAGATCATTCTGAAGTAGGTTTATTGGGGTAGGTGTTCAAAACATTCTCTGTTACCTTAAACTGACTTTCGCTATTTTTCAATTCTTCTTTGCAAGATAATTCTGAACTAGATTTTGTTTTATTTTAAATCTCCGTAAGTTGCAGTCACATGAAAAACAGTTTTGGAGCAGGTGGTTACTGTGGGCAACAGACATTGTGAGCAGTCCCGACATAGCCCACCCAACCCTGATTCAAAGCACTGCTCGGGATTTGAATCAGGAAATTCAATGGATGCGTATGCCACCTTTTAGGCAAGAAATGGCAGTCCTATCCAGTTTCTATGGGGGTTCCGCAAGGATCCACACTATCTTCCATACTCTTCAACCTGGAACCATTAGCTAATGAACTAAATTCCATGGACATTCTCTTCCATATGTATGCAGATGACACCCAACTCTATCTGAAAATCTCCTCTCCGGATAACATCACTTCACTCAACTCCACCCTATTGACTACTCAAAACTGGTTAACTGAGAACCATCTCCTGCTAAAACCCTCCAAAACAGAATTTCTCCTCATTTCTCCCCCGAAACACACTCCTAAAATCGACCTCTGGATGAACCAACTTACCGCCAACTACTCCTCCCCCCCCCTCCCCCCCCCCCGCATTATTGACTCAGCTAAATCTCTAGTAATCACCCTGGACAAGCACTTGAAGATGAAGCCTCATATCAGCAATGTGTGCAAGGGTGCTAACCACCTTCTGAGGATACTCAAGAACTCAAACCTTTCCCACCACAAGCTGACTTTAAGCAAGTGGTCCAAGCGCTTATTTTGCCGAGGCTTGACTATGGCAGTGCTACGCTCTGTGACCTCCCCAAATATACCTTAGCCCCACTTAGGGCATCATTGAATGCGGCTGCGAGATTGGTTACGGGCACCAAGCGAAATGCACACATCTCACCAGTCGTAAAATCCCTAAACTGACTGCCCTATGAAGCATGAATACAGCTAAAGATTGCCTGCCTATCTCACAAAGCCCTCCACTTCAAAACCTTCAACTATCTAGCGCAAAAGCTAGAACTATCCGTAGGGGGTAGATCGTCTAGGAGTGCTAACTCTCTCCTCCTGAAATCGCAGATCTTTCGCAAAAAGAGAACATGCCAACGAGCTTTCTCTGGCTTGGCACCGAAAATCTAGAACTCTCTTCAACCGGAAATTCGTAGAATCTCCTCCAAGGTTGCTTTCAAATTGAAAGTAAAAATATTCCTCATGAGTAAGTTCTTACCTTAATAGGATGCGCGATTGTCTGCTCCAATGCATTGGAAATACTCCCTTAAGTCCAGAGCTGGATGCTAATCTTGTATTTTTATTTTGTCTTTTCTCTTCTTCCTCTCTTGTTGAATCATTTGCTCCCCTCCTATGTCGCTATATATCAGTTACTAGCCCATTCTTTGTGTAACTGGCCTTGTTATGTGAGCCCTAGTTGATTCACTGTCTGTTTTATATTCCCATTTGACTCATGTACTGAACTGTTACCTTCCTTTCCCCAAATTGTAAAGCGCTCGGATATCCCTCGGGATCAAGTTTGCGCTATATAAAACTTTATAAATAAAAATGTGAAAACCAACAGGGCACTGATCTGTCAGACTTCTATGCCTCTTACCCTCAGTAGGCACACCTGATCTTTTGTGAGAGGCGGGGTTCTGGAACAAGTTATCTAGTCCCAAACGAGCATGATGGTTGTTTGACCAAGAGGAACTACTCACAAATGGCCACACATTAACTCTTCAAGTCAGGGCAAGAACAAGAAAAACATCTGTACTCCACTACCAAAAACTAGGTATGGTAGCGGTTTTATTACTCGAGGGTAATACGTGGCATCAAAAAAGATGAATGAATAGCTCATCTATTACGGTCAGCAGTTGCTGGAGGTGAATTTCGAGATCTCTAACCCAGCTCAACGAAGCAGCAACTGACATGAGGGCTATTAGTTAGGCAAGTGACAAAGGCGCTGTGTAAGCACAGAAAGCATAATTTAGATGCATTAGATATAGCTGCAAGAATAGAAAATTCAAACCAAACTTGACCGCAAACTCTTTGCAAGTCGAGTCTAACCCACTCAGAATACAGAAGGGCATAGAACGGTTTCAGGCTCCAACTCCCTGTTGATCCCCATGTAAAGCAGATAGCTGGAGTGGTCTGCAACTACAGGGAGATGCAGAATAGTAAAGTATGTCTGTGTTGTATCCAGCCCAAACCACTAGGCAGCAGGACACTATATGGAAAGACAAAGACCAGGACTTAGAAGTCCGTTTTGTTTTTATACATGTAGAACCTCTTTCATCTACCACTCTAGTTTCATTGGTAGCTCAGGGCTGCCACTGGCGAGCATCCGAACAGGATGTAGACATTTGGATTTACAGTATGACCATTCTGGAAGCAGCACGTACTATACAGACTACTAAGTGGGAACAAATGAAATTATTGTCTAAATAAATTACATCTACACAAATAAATAAAAAGCAAATGCCGCATTCCGACGAAAAAATAACCAAACTAAAAACCAGAATGAATAGTGTAAATTTACAAATAAACATGTGATAGTAAATTAATAAAAAGTTGGACCCTTTCAGAATTAGTTTCTAGGCAAGTAATGTATGCACCGAAAACTGTACATTTTTACTTAATTAGTAGTAAAGCCAGGAGCAGACATCTCAAGGTCAGAGTTCAATGTTTTACTGAGCGCCACTAGGTTTTTAAAAAAATATCCTCTCGGTAAAGCATCGCAAATCCCACTTAAAGGGTTACTAATTGCGACGCAACTAAAAAACGAAATAAAACACAGTACACATAGGTGTTGGAGTGTTAACGTTTTATTTTAAACCATATGATGAAATGCTACTGAAAATCATTGGCTGATTTAGACTTAAGTTTAAAATGATAATAGTCTGCTCCCAGCTGGCAGGAGCATTTTTAGAGCTCCGCCAGCTGCAAGTGGACTTGTGTTTGCTTTTTCTTGGTGGGAGCAATTTCAAAGAGAGAGCAAAGACAAGGTCCCCTGCTCATGCTAGTATGGGCAGGGAAACCACTATGTCTCAGGGGTGGGCACACGGCGACATAGCAGGTGCAGGCCCTGGGGAATGGGGTCCCAAGGGCCATTAATGGGTCTGGGAGACTGGGCCGAGTAGCCCCCCTCTCCCTTTTCAAATTGTGTCCAGGCCCCAGGGAATGGGGTCTCCCAGGGTCAAAATCTGCCTGTGGAAGGGTAGGACGCTTGGCCCCCTCCCCATTAGTAAGATGTCCAGGCTCCAGGGGCTGAAGGAAAATAAGCCGGGGAGGGGGGGGGGGATGTGCACCCTCCCCTTCTGAATATCGTCCATGCCTAGGGGGGATGGGGTCCCAGGAGTCAAAATAGGCCCAGGCGAGTGGGGAGGGGAGCAGCACGGCCCCCTCCCTCTTCTTCTATTTTGTCGGGCCCCAGGGAATGGGGTCCATGAGGCCGAAATTGTCTGGGGGTGAGGGCTCAGCACATCCTCTCTCCCAAGTAGATTTGTTATAATCCTGACAGGAGCTGGCCCACCCGTCGGGCATTAAAAAAAAAAAAAAAAAAAAAAAAACTATTGTGGGAGTCCGTTCTTGGTTTTGAAAAATATTTTGCCATGGATTTGTGGATCCTCTGCGAATTTACGGCAAAATAAAAAAAAGTTTTTGGCCTAAGGCAGGGTTCCTGTGGGACCCCACCACCAGGCCTATGGGGTCAAGGTATTCCTACCCTGCCCCCTTCTGTTTTCTGTGTGTTTTTTGGGACTCAGGTTGAGTTCAGAGTCCATAGATGGCTACCAACACTTCCTGGTTGAAGTGGTGGCAGGCAATCAGATCTCATCCTGAGTTCTGTCAGATTCACAGAGGTTCTGCTTCCATAGATATACATATATATATTTTTTCTTTAATAACTCCAAAACTAGTGAATATATTTACATCAAATTACAAAAAAACACTTTCTGGACCAAGATCTAGCTTTCTGCCAAACTTGGATTAATTCCGTTTAGTGGTTCGGGTTGCAGGCTTGTTCATATGTAAAATTGCAAGAGGAAAACACGTTTCTGGACCCCTTCCCCCTTTTGTCTTGCCCCCTCGCTTGATGAATCACCCCAAAACTTTCCAAACAGCAGCTGAACTGAGTGGCACATTCGTTTTGAACATTTTGGGAAGATTCGGCAAACGTCCTAACTATAACTAACTGCTGGCAACTGACGGCGGGGGTGAGGTGGGGGGTTGGGGCGGGCGGGTGAAAGAGCGAGACTAATTGGCACATTCTCATAGTGTCCTCACTGTATTCAAGTGTGTTAGAACCACCTGGTAAAACACAAATACATAGACAACACTACTCAAGGTAGTTCTTTGGTACTTGACAATACAAGGTGACTAGGAGGTGAAGCACTCATCACAAGCCTAATGTGTAATGTAGCACCAGGTTCCTCACTGTAGTGAGGGGTGTTTTTCATGCAATGAAGGATGACTGTTACCCGAATTCTAAGCATAATCACTGGATATTGTTTATTCAATAATCTGTTCATGATTGCTGAAAGTTTTCATTTTGGTTATCTGAAGATTGGGCAAGCAGCTTCAGAAATCTGAGCATGACAACTGGGCATTGTTTAATCCACAATCTACTCATGAAAAATGAACATTCCAATTGCACTCAGGACCTGATATTAGTTCTGCCATGTTGGCAGTAGCTTCAGAAATCCCAGATATCTTGAATCCCAGCCCTACCTCTGTCTCCCTCCCCTGCATCTCAACCTCTAACACCACGCATTTCTTCTCAACCCACAAATCTCTGAGATCAATTATTCTTACACAACATTAAACACGTTAACACCCTAATACCACCCCAACTTCTTCCTCATTAAATTTCACCTACCTCAGTACATGCACAACACCCGTTGCATGGTCAGGCTCTTAAGCCCACTTATGCCAAACTTAATCCCTCCCAAAATACACACCAAACATCAGTTTGCAGAAAAGCTGACTGTGCCACATTACAACTCCCTTCTTTCTAATCTGATCTGCTTCTAAGGCCAACTGTAGACAGCCCATGCCTCACATAACCCACGTCCGCCTTCTCACAGGCTTAGTTCACCCCCAAGTTCACATAAAATCTCACCTTGGCCACTTTCAGGAGAATGATAGGTATTTACTGAATGCCTCCCATTCAACTTCCCCTTTGCTTTCTACTTTGTCCAATGTTTCCCCTTACAATCCTCAGCCCCTATTGAAATCTTTTTTCCACCTTCTGCCTCCGCTCAAATACCCCCTTACTTGACAGCTGCTATCGGATATACAGGCCCTGCAACATATTTGAACTCTTCGAAATCTACTCTCATCACAAAAACAAATAGACGACACAAATCGACTTTACAGCTGATTATATATATATATATATATATATATAGCATTTGACAAATTCATGCCTCTCAAACCAGTCATACCCTAGACGATGATATAAAATGTCTTGGATCAATGAAGGAGGAACAAACAGCACATCACAAATATATACACTTCAGCACTAATCGACAAAATCCAGATTCATGCTTAACAAAAACCACCTACTGGGACTCAACTGTGCAACGTAGTGTGAAAAACTACAAAGACTCTTCAATCTCAAGACTTCTGCAACTCCACTGCAGGTACCTTTGTTGGCAAAACAGAAATGCTAGAACTTTACCAAGCCAACAACATTGCAGAGTTACAGTTGCTTGAAAGATAGCAAAACAAACAAGCATTGGCATAGCCAATAGGTCTCGCCTTTGGGACCTTGTAAGTGTTTCACCATGCAGCACACTATCCTGGGTGCTACAACATATACTGTTACTACTTCTCTTTTGTCTTCAAATCTGTCAAGTCTTCTGTGATCCATAGCTGAACTCAAAGCTTCTTAATGGGATATGGGACGGGTGGAGATTCCTCTCCCCCGTCCCAGGCTGCGAATGGAGGATATTGAACTAAGTGACACGGAAAGAGGAAAGTCTCGGGGGAGGGGGTGCTTGGGGGGGGGGGGGCATACCACTCCTTCGGGGCTTATTAACCAGTGGTCTAAGGCCACAAGCAAACACGCAGTACAAATAAGGAGTGCACATAGGCAGTTGCACACAAAAACTTGGCTCCATACAAACACCGCAGATACTGGGCAGGAGCAGACGAACTTACCCAGGTGCAGAGAAACAAAACTGAGTGCACACCAAAAAAGCAGCAGAAACACACAGCAGGTACAGGGTGAAGACAAACAGTGTATGGAGGGAGATCGAGAGGTGCCAGGCACTTTCTGCTCACAGAGCGGTGAATGTAGAGGGACGGAGGATGAAAGAGGTGCCAGGCATGGTGTGCATGAGTGGAGATACAGGGGAGGAAATGCGGGTGCCAGCAAACAGTGTGTCCATCAAGAGGGGCATGGGGAAGGTGGGCCTGGAGAGTTACCGAATACTGAGTGGGTGCACGCAAAAGGTCGAAAGGAGGAGAACCGAGAGGTGCCAGGCTCTGTGTGGGTGCAGAAGGATACGGGGGAGGTAGGTAATATGGGTGACAGGCAGTGTGTGCATAGCTGGACAAAAGAAAACTGCCGGCCTAGGGAAAGACGGACACTGAATGGTCACATGGAGGGATGGGGGGTTGCACCCCATAAATGCTTCAAGCTGCTTTTGGAAGGGTGCCAGGCACTGAGAGTGCCCCCACAGAAATGCGGGATTGGGTACTGCTTCGCCTTGAGCGTATGAATGGAGGGAATGTGGTACGTAAAGAGGTGCCGGACACCAAGTTGTGGCGCATAGATGGACACGCAGAGAGAGGGCCAGAGACGGGGCAGAAACAGAGTTAGGAATGCGTGTCTTATTTGTTCGCAGGCACTCACTATGCACTGGTCTGGTGCAGTGGATACGTGGGGGAAGGGGGCGTGAGAGGTGCAATGCGAGGCACTTTGTGTTCACATAGTCGACAAAGTTGTCAGCCATAGAGTATGCACATGTAGGGAGGGGTGGTAGCCATCACATGAACTAGGTGCCAGGCAAGTCTGTGTTCTAAGCACAATCCAAGGTTATTACAAGCCGCCTGCCCAGGCTGTTTGCATGCTTATGAGAGAGCAGTGATCCATGCCTACTGAGGTGCTCTCCGAGCAGCATTAAGTCTTCCGGGGAAGAGCGACTGGATGGGGAGGAGGAGGAGACCCGGAGTGCTCTTGCGTTTCAGGGCTGGGGTCTCTTGGGAGCTGAGTGCAGTTTCAATCAAGCGCTGGTGGCTCGTGCGGGAGGTAACAGGAAACCTAAAATGCAATTTAAAGGTTAGGCGCCAAACTGGTGGCAGGGCTGACCTAACAACGGTTTCTGGGGACTGGGAGTAATAGGCATGCAGGGCGAGAGAGAGGCCGGGAAGGGGGCGGAACAAATGAAGCAGGAGTTGCGCTAAGGATGGGCGTGGCCTAGGAACATGAGTCACAAGTTTATCTGCAACTATGCCGGTATCAGGGTTTTCATAAGCATCAGTGGGGCACGTGGAAAAACATTTGCATCCTCAAGTCACATTTGTAATCTTTGGAGCACCTCTCAATAAGGAACAAGCATTGCATATTTTTGTGATATTCAAAAGCAAACTGCTACTTTGATGCTTTATTTGCTGGGTGACAGCACAAGTGTTTACTCAAGATTGATGTATGGGCTCAGTGTCACTATCTTTCAGGCACTTACTTCTTAGGTTGAAGCTCTAAGGCAAGCCACGTAGTGGCCGGGCAACAACGACTTGGATTCGGCAGGGTAACCAACGCCATCTGCCTGATCTGGGTGAGTCGGTCTCACGACTGCAAGTCAGCCGCCGCCGCCGGTGGTGGAGCCAGGGTCATTGTGCGGGCCACCATGTAAACCAGGACGCACATGGCCAGCAGAAATGAAAGTGAAAGCTCGTATGCCAAAAACAAGAAGCGCCCACAAATTAATCACTAAGGGCAGCCTCCCTGGAGTGGTGTGTGCGAGCCGCCTTGAAAACCGGCAAGCACATGGCCCGCTTAAATAAAATATTAAAAGTAAAAGCGCGTATAGCAAAAACAAAAAGCGCCCACCATTAATCAAGAAGGGCATCCTCCCGGAAGCATTGTACGTGAGAAGCACCCGCCATTAATTATTAAGGGTGGCATTCTGGGAGTGGTGTGTGTGGGCCGCTAGGTAAACCAGGAAGCACATGGCCCGCAGAAGAAAAAAATAGTGAAACCAAGCTGAAGAAAAACAAGCGCGGCCGCGAAAGTGAAAGCGACCCCGCTGTATAAATTAGTAACATGATCCAGGAAAGTCTCTGGAAAGTTTGGAGTGCTTACAAGAAGCCTCCCCATAGATTAGCGCATGTGCACTGCGCTAGGCTCTACCTAAAAAGTAAATCAACAGACATATGTCACTTAAAACCTTTAAGTACCTCTCAACCATATAATTTCACATATCAATCAAGACTAGTGGACCAGCAAGTTCATCCTTAGGCCCAGTCCGATCACAAGCTGTCAAGACCCTCCCCCTACCAGCTCAAATTCCAGTGATGTACTTCAGCAACAAATTCCTATCATCTGGCACCTTAACATCAGAACTCAATATATTCTAAATAAGATTGCCCATCACAGACACCTCGCTATGGGACTCCACATGGTGGCCTGCCAATCTCGAACTCACACCCAACCCAATTACCCAAAGAACCTTGGAGTAGTAGCTGACAACCAGCTCGCTATGACAGGCCAAGTGAAGGCAGGCCCTGCCTCCTGTTTCTACACACTCTACAAGATTTTTAAGTGGCTTCCCATCAACACCCGCAGAACCATCACCCAGGCCTTCATCACCAGTAAGCTAGATTATTGGAACACACTCTACATAGGAATCAATACACAACTGGCTAGAGACCCCAAACCACACAGAACTTAGCTGCCAGACTCAAACCTCCTCCTGCACCCACATCACCCAGCACCTCAAAGACCACTGATATAAAGTAAGACGTGTGAGCTATCCTCGTCGCCAGTGATGTAAAGTAAGACGCGTGAGGTAGCAGGTAAGGAAATGCGTCTTTATTATCAGTCATCCACTCTCCGTATGAGTTGTCCACAGGCAACGTTCTAAGGCAAACTCCAGGAACGTTCTAAATCGGAGGGGAGGAGGGAATGTACGAAGGGGCAGGAAGGGTAGAAGGAGAAACTACAACAACCACCTTTGTCTCCCCTTCAACAAAACAGCACTCTTCAAACTCATGTACAAAAAGACCTGCACAACTTCAGCATCATCTATCTCAACCAATTTCCGCTCAGCTGGACTCCTATTTGCACACATCACCCGCACACGCAGACCCAGATCCAGCATCCATGCCTTCTCTCTCTCCCAAAGCCTGGAACAACCCATTCTGCAGATCGGAGCAGCCTCCCCAATTCTTGAATTTTACGCAAAATTCAAGACAGCTCTTCGACTAGACTCGGCGTAAGTCACTCCTGCTTTTCAGCACCAAGAGATTCTCCCGGCTGAGTTTTGCATCCTACAAATACCCATAATATAACATTAAGAATATCCTCAACCCAGACAGCTAGAAACCAATCAAAAATAGCCTCATAGAAAGGGCAACATTTACTCCTTAGAAATTCCTTGAAACAAAAACAACGTGCCCTCATATCAACAAACAAGGTTCTGCCCTAGGAGAAGCATAGAATCTGCTCAAATCTTACTCTGTCACTGCACACTTCTACAGAGTCCATCAGCTCCATTTAACTCCGTTGCTCACTCCCTCAGTCAACAGGAAGCTGGAATAAAAGGAAGTAGCCACTACTTGATCTCCTCATTACTCGCTGACACATCAGCAATATCTCACTCCACTATTTGCATCACTGCCTTTCGGCATTAATGCAAGTATACCTCATTTATCAAATCTCCAGTCTACTTTACAATATCTACCACTGCTCACTAACACATCCCATGACATCCTTCAACCTGACAAGCTAACTACACCAATGACAAGATCATTTTAAAACTAAAAACCCCACAGGATCTTTACAGGTCAAGACTAGACCACTGTCTCGAGCCATCAATCTATGAACATTGGCAGCCCACATGATGTTTAGTTCGTCCAAAATGGAGATTTTGATGTGTGAAGACCTACCATCCCTCGTCAGTCTGACACCAGGAACCTGGAGCACAACCAATGACATCAGCCCAAGATAGAAACTTTGGAGCAATTATAGATTGGATTGCAGCCTATCATTTGTCCCCAAGTAAATGAAGGCACAAGAAGCACATTCCATACCATAAGTACATTAAGATAAATGCTTCCACATCTAGAATTTCCACAGAATCTCTAAGTGACCACACCCATCATTATGTCTCATCCTAACTATACAAACTAATATTACCATGGGTATCACTCATCACTGAGACAAATAAAAAGAACCAGAACACTGCTGCAAGCCAACTGCTACCTATAAATTCAATTTCACAATCACATCTCACCCGTCTTAAAAGCACTTAATTGGCCACGCAATACTAGACATTCAACTTTCAAGACACTGTGCATCACCAAAAAGGCCACCAATAAAACAGTAAATATTCACAGAAAGCCTAGCACCAGAGCTGTAAATCCCTTCCTATAAGGAGGAACGTATCTGAAGATCCTTATCCATTATGCAAGTGACTAGACTTTAAATTTGGAGTCACATTTTTTATAATTTTTTTTTTTACAGAGTTTCCAATATATATACACACCAGAAGACAACTGTAGATACAGCTAATAAAACATTATTTTGTGACATCATACAGTTTCGAAGGGTACGGATCAGCGGTGGAAGATATTACATCGCATTACCATTTATGGAATTTGAAGACTCCATCATGAGCATGGAAAATATTGAACACCATAAAAATTTGTGAGCATTTCGACAGGTTTATTGTAGCCACACCATTAATTTATGTCTGGTATTCACAACCAGTATGTATGTTTGTTAGCCTCCATATGCAGTCAAGAGGAGCATACAGCCTTTTCGGTTAACCATCACAGATTATCTGCGAGGTTCTTCAGTTAATTTTTCCTGGCGTATGGAAAAAATATTCACCTACGCAAGCGCTTTAAGTGGCTTTTGAGGACTTTGGTTCATCAGTGTTTCTAGATAGCTATGTTGAGGTGTTGCAGAAGCCCGGTATACTACACTAAGCCTATCCCTCGCCTCTTTCAAGCCAGTGGCTTGTTCACAGTTATAACCACATAACTTGCTCAAACTGCTAGCAGTAAAAAGGTGCATGTGCCAGGGTAGATTCGAGGAGGACACATGGTCCCATTACATTTCAGGTCAGATAAGCAACGAAGCACGGGGCCCCATTGCATTTCAGGCAAGCATGGAGAAAAACTGGCCCAGATGATTTCATTAAATGACTTTTCTACCTCAACGGTTGCTTCCAAGGTGGGCACCACTGTGAGTCCACAAACCAAACATGGATATCCCTGTGCCCCGAGACAGTTACTATATTTGTAAGCCCACTCTCACTAGTTTAATCCATCTATAGAAGCAGTGTCATTTGCGAGCACTGTTCGCTTACTTATCTTCTTAGGTATGCTGATTCTCTCGGACACTGCCGTTATTGTCCTTCTTGGCATTGCAACCTTTTTCTCCTGCCTATTTTTGTAGTGTGGTATTGAAATTGCCAATGGCTTGCTTTGAATTCAACACTAGTAATTTTAACAAGTGAAATTCACCTGCTACCATACACTGGTTTTCATAGAAAGGCTACAATGGAGCTGGATTTTACATGCACCAGACACATTTTCATCAGAAGAGCAGGCATCTGCTCGGAGTGGAGACATGCGGAAGATAAGTGGATATATCCTAATGACTGCTCTTCAGAAGTTTTGGATTAAAACATAAGGTACTATAAAGCGCATATTCACTACAAGGGTTTTCTTGGTGCTAGAGAAACACAACAGATGTGTATTTCTATCAACAGTACCCTTTCAATTGACCCTGTGATAATGAAAGTGGAGTGGAACCCATAGGATTTAAACATGTGACCATGGATTCAAACACAGGTCCCTGAAGTGTACTCATCAGCTATGGATTCACGGAAGCCAAAACACTGAGGAATACCAGAAGCATTGCTTGCCTGTGATTAAGGTGAAACAAACCTATCACATTCACTGCTCTCAGCAGCTCAGAACTCGAGAGGGACAGTAGTACTAAGGCGTCATTACTCAGCAAATTGTCTTATTAATATAAAATGCTCATAAAGCAAGCACCGATTGGAGGAAGGTGCTTTCAATCTTTGCAGCATAAACCAGCCCAATGGTGGAACATTTACATTTCTACATTATGATTTAATGTGTACATTTGCTTCTAGTTTTGATTCCCTCCTCAAAGATGTAAATGATGCAGACCAAACAATGCACCTTTAAACTGCTGTGTTTAGGCTTAAATGGCAAAGCCATCCAATCAAGCTTACAAACGAAAGTGCCTCTTCAGTCACTGTTGTGGAAAGGCACTCAATAAGTCGTCATACATGCACTAGTAACACTCATCCTCAGCACTCCTGCATCTATTCATCAACCAACCGACTAATTCTTGCATTCACCCACATACAAAGTCACAATAAAAACTCCAGCATCATCTGTGAGATAAATTAAAAGTATAAAAATAATACATGCTGTTGCCTAAACATGGCGAGCATATATAAGTTTGCAAAACCAAAACTTAACAGAGCAGTGGGTGGGCATCTTGCAATGGTTTTGCACATAGTGTATCAGTGTTTTAAAGTTCAAGGATAGAGGGGAGTGGCCAAGATGGCGGCAGGACAGGACGCTCGCTCTTCAGCTCCTGCCCGCCGTCCACCCACTACAGCGTAGCTAGGCCCTTGAGGGCCCGAAAGATGTAATCCGGCCCTGGGGACCGATGCGCGTCCACTCCGGACCTGAGCTGGGCACACAGTCCAGGCTGCGGGGGTGAGCGGAGAGCCCGACCCGAAGAGGCGGTGCGGCAGCTCCTGCCGCCCACGATCGGGCAGCCTCGACGACGAGGCAGTACAGGTCTGGATCGCCGAGGCCTGCATTCCTGCCCACGCCTTCCCGTCTGCGGTCCCGCTGCCCCGCTGATCGGACGATCCCTTCGTGCAGGGCACTTGGAGCGCGGCCTGGTCTCGACAGGGCGGGCACTGGGGTCGGACCCGGCTGCTGTTCATATGGGGATGCCGGAGCGGCTCCGTGTTGCTGCCATTCTGGAGTGCCATGCGGGCGTGCTGCTCGTCCTTGTGTAGCTGAGCCCGTGCCTGCTGGAGGAGAGACGGGGAATCACTGGGCCGGAGCGGGTCGGGCTGATCCCCGGCCTGTAGTGAAGTGGTGTCTGCTGGAGAGGTGACTGCAGCGGCAGAGTCCGGCGCACGCTGCGGGATCCGTCCGGGGCCTCCGGGGTCGGGCGGCCTGGCGCCTGGGTGGCGCACTATGAGGTTTCCTGGGCCCGGCGGCCCTTTCATCGGCGGGGCCCCTGGACGGACGGAGATACCTGGAGCGCCATGGCCCTGCCTGCGCCGAATTGCCACATCGAGACCGCAGTGGAGCCCTATAACACTGGAGGTGGCGCCCCCAGGACAGACTGCCCCGAGCTGGTGAAGGAGACATGGGGGAGGCACGAGCCACATAGCAAGCAGTGCTTGGGTGCCGGGGAGCCTGTGAGACCTGTTGTGCCCCCCTGGGAGCTAATATCGGACACTCACGACGGACCCTGCCTTGGACCCTGCGAAGCGCATTAACCCTCTCTGATCCACCTGGGGGACGTCTACGTAGGAGGAGAGTTTGGCTGGTCTGGCGCAGCGGAGCCTGCGGTGGGCGGCAGGGACCCGAAGTCGGCCCAGTCCTGGGTAAGGGGCCTGTGGTGGCCCAGCGATGGGAAAGATTTGTCTGGCTTCTCTTCTGCGCTCACTACAGTGACTCTGGGTGACAGCTTCAGCAGCTGTGATCGTACCACGGAGGGGGAGCGCCTGGGAGTGGCAGCCTGGATGCGGTGCGGCCTACGGATTGGCAGTGAATGGGCTGCGACGCTCCCCCGGCGCTGCTCTTGGGAGCATCTGCTTAGCGATCAAGATCGGCGCCCCGGCCACATGTGGGGCCGGACAGAATGTCCAAGACCGGCAAAGGGAAGCCGCTTAAGGATATCTTCGGCCGAGCGCAATCCACGCCTAACATGGCGGCCGCAACCCCGGAGGTTCCCGCAGAGCGCTCCCCCTCGCCCACTGGGGATGAATCTATCACTAAAGCCTTCCTTGAATCACTCTTTCTCACGCTACGAGATTCAATCAGTAAAGGCGGAGTTTGCCACGGAGCTCCGGGAGGATCGTCGCGATGTTGACAGCATAGGAGAACGGGTGGCCTCTTTGGAGGAGAGAGGTGACACCACAGTGTCGGACCTCTCTATGCTCCAGCAGGAGGTGCTTCGACTTCAGGACCAGAATGTCGACAACCAGACCCACTTAGAGGACTTAGAAAACCGGTCCCAGAGGCACAACATCCGAATCCGGGGGGGTCAAGGCCTCAGAGGACACCCGAGATCTCTTCGCGTTCACACAGGGCCTCTTTCGCCACATCCTGGGGGACTCCCATCAGACCGAGGTGGTCTTGGATAGGGCACAGAGTGGGACCGACCGAGCTCCCAACGCGCCACCAGCGGACATCCTGGTGTGTGTCCAGGACTTTCGTACTAAAGAGGCCATTCTCACAAGGGCGAGATCACTTCACCCCATTATCAGGGACACTCCCCAGTGTTGTTCCAGGACCTAGCCCCGATTACGCTGCAGCGGCGCCGCCAATTTCGCCCAGTCACTGAACATCTCCGACAACAAGGAGTCTCCTACTCCTAGGGCACCCTTTTCGCCTCATCTTTCGCCACTCTGACAGACTATCAGATTTGCTCATTTGTGGAGGCATGCCGGGTGTTGGGTCTAGCAGCTCCCACCGAGGACGATGATGTCCGCAGCTCTGCATCAAATACTGAGGTGTCCCCCGGCGGGATGGCGGCGCCAGGGCTGTCGGCGCAGGTCTCGACGGCCGCCCCGATCAGAGATTGTTAAGGGTCAGCAAGCGGCACTCTCTTGTGGCTGGGGTGTCCCTCGTAATTGGCTCGGTGTACGCACCCAACGAAGGGCAGAATAAATTCCTGCATCATGCACTCACCAAAGCGACAGCTACCTCGGAGCGGCGCCATTTGCTGGGGAGAGACTTGAATCTAGTATTTGACAACATTGTCGACCGCTCGTGCCAGCGCACTAGTCAAGTGGGGGCCCTCTCTCGGTCTGGTTTGACCCATATTCGTGACTTGGGCCTGGTGGATCTGTGGCGACACTTCCACCCTTCGAGCCGCACATACACTTTTTATTCAGGGGCTCATAAGACCTATGCCAGACTCGATTATTTTCTGTGCTCCACCCCTCTGCAGACTCTAGCTACGGAGGCTGAGATTCTCCCTGCGTCTTTATCGGACCACTCTCCGGTCAAGGCTTCCTTTTCGCTCCCACACACGCAATTACTGCTGCAGCATTGGCGTCTTCGTGACTCCTTGCTCAACCACGCCGGATCAGATTAAAGTAGCCATCGCGAACTACTTAGCCATTAATGCCAACGCGGACACTTCGCTCGCGACTCAATGGACTGCCCTTAAAGCGGTCCTTCGCGAAGAATTCATAGCAATTTCCACTGCAGACAACAGTGAGCGTAGCCAGAAACGGGCCAAACTCACACAAAGGGTGGCGGAGTTGGAGCAGATGCACCAACTCACTGGGAGCGCTCGGGCTTGGCGCCAGCTCTGTACGGAATGAAAACAGTTGGCGGCGCTGGATCAAGACAGGGCCGAATACGCAGCCCTCTGCCTTCGCCATTCTTACTATACCGGGGGTGACAAGTGTGGCCGGCTTCTGGCGCACAAACTCAGAGGTGAGGCAGCGGCAAGGGGTGCAGGCCATCCATCAGTCGGGAGGCGAGCTCACCTCAGATGATCGCGCTATCGCAGAGACCTTCCACGAGTTTTATGCTGGGCTGTATTCAGGGGATTCCCTTGATGTGTCGCACAGCCTTGATTATTTAGATGCGGCTTAGATACCTGCTCTGACCGCGGAACAGGCCGCTCACCTTGACAGAGATATCGGACTGGAGGAGGTGGTCGCGGCTATCTCCCGCCTCGGCAAATCGCCTGGCCCGGATGGCTACTCTGCAGCCTTTTATAAAGTTTTTTGCAACCAGGTAGCCCCTTTGCTACGTGATCTTTTTAATACATGTGCACATACGGGAGCGATCCCGGAAGAAATGCTGGAGGCCTTGGTTATTGTTATACCGAAGCCCGGTAAGGACGCTACAAGTTGCGGCGCGTATAGACCGATCTCCTTGTTAAACATTGATATGAAGTTATACACTAGCATCCTGGCGACACGCCTTGCCCCATACATGACTCAACTGGTGGAGCCAGATCAAGCAGGTTTTATCTTGCAACGGCAAACCAGCGATAACACGAAGAGGGTACTCTATCTTATTGAAAAGGCATCCCGCACGCAGGGGGAGTATATGCTACTGGTGATTGACGCCGAAAAAGCCTTCGACAGGGTTCACTGGCCCTACTTAGAGCAAGTCTTGCACCGGTTTGGCTTCGGGGAAACAGTTGCGCACCCGGATACTGAATTGTTATCACATGCCCCAGGCAATGGTCCGGATAAATGGCCAGACGTCCTTCCGTTTCCCCATAGAGAGGGGCACCCGCCAGGGATGTCCCCTCTTACCTATCCTATTTGCGCTCTACATGGAGCCTTTGGCGCGGAGAGTTAGACAACATCCTCTCATAGCAGGGATCAAATTCGGGGGGGAGATCTACATAAGATTAGCTTGTATGCAGACGACATTCTGCTTTCCCTCTCTGACCCCGTTCAGTCGCTGCGGGCCCTTTTCATTGAGCTCCATCACTTCGCCCTAGCCTCGGGCTTTAGGATCAATATGGATAAATCAACCGCCTTAAACATCTCACTGTTCACGACCACATTAGCCAGAGTACAGGAAGAGCACCCTCTTCAGTGATCCACCACCACGGTCCCCTACCTGGGGGTGCAGTTGGGCTCAACGATCCCAGCCACCATAGCGGCCAACTACGACAGGCTTCGAGCTCAGGTCCGCAGGGAACTAGGCAAATGGAAGCATTATCCCCCCTCTTTGTTAGGCAGAATTGCGGCTGTCAAGATGACCATACTCCCCCCCCCCCAAAACCTTTATATCTTCCAAACTCTTCCGCTGCGCCCTCCCGCAGGTTGGATTAAACAAACCCAGTCCGACCTGGCACACTTTAAATGGCAGGGGCGCATACCTCGGTTTAAGCAAGAGATTGCGGATCTCCCCCCGGAACAGGGAGGGGTGGGCATACCGTCCTTGCAGCTCTACTTCTATGCAGCACAGCTCAGCTATCTAGTCGAGTGGAGCTGTTTAGAATCCGAAAAGCACTGGCTATTTCCAGACCAGGCTGTTGCGGCAAAGCCCCTACAGGGTATCCCCTTTCTTCGGAAGCAGCATAGGCCGCCCAACCTCTACGCCTCTTAGATCACGAGCACTATATTGGAGGCCTGGGACCGCGCTGCTACCTCACATGGGTTAACCACATTCCCGTCCCCCATTACCCAGTTGTTTGACAATCCAGATTTCACCCCTGGGTTAGGATCCTAGGGCATTTACAAGCTGGCGTCTTACCTCCTGCCGGTCCCTGGGGCATCTGTTTGATCTAGAGGGTATACTATCCTTCACACAAGTCAAGGCACACCATGGCACTCCGGAGTCTGATTGGCTACAATATTTACTACTCTGACACTGGGCACTTCAGCCACAAATCAAAGCCGGGGCAGAGCGCTTCTTAACTCCATATGAGAAGTGGCTGATTACTCGGTCCACCGATAAAAAAAATCATCTCTGATCTCTATAAAAACTTGCTTGTAGCTTCTACCCTAACCTATAACGCCGGACGGGCAAAATGGGAGTTGGGGAGGACTCTCTCTCATAAAGAATGGGACAGCATATACTACAGAGCGCGACACTCGGCGTACCATGCAGGATTAACAGACGCTGACCAAGGTCGCCACTTATTGGTATCATACACCAGAATGACTCCACCACTTTGACTCTTGCATTAGTGATAGGTGCTGGAGGGGCTGTGGGGAGGTGGGCACTTTGGAGCATATTTTGTGGAGTTGTGATCGCATCCAGTCCTACTGGGCAATAATTTTAGATGAAGTGGATGCTCACCTAGATACGCAGCTTCCTCGCTTTCCAGCCTATGTCCTCCTTGGCTTACCCAACCCGCTAACATATCCCCTGAAATCCTGGAGAGGCCGCCTCATTGCCATTGCCCTAGGGGCAGCCACTCAGAACATAGTAGCACATTGGTGCTCCCCCCAGGCTCCTCCGCACTCAGGCTGGCTACAGCGGCTGTGGAAGATCTTGGCCATGGAGAAGCAGTCCCTCACTCTCGCAGGCAAGGGGGAGGAATTCCCGGAGCTAAGGCGGCCCTTTCTGTCTCTGCTTACAACGGAGTTCCGGGAATTAACGTGCCCCTGGTACCTCAGGCTCCTCCGCCTTGCGGATACTCAACTTCCTGCGAAACGCAAGCCTCGAAGGCCACGCTGACTTCCGTGCATCGGGGACCGTCCCTTTTTCCCTTTTTTATTTCTACTCATGGACTGTGGACAAGGGTGGGGGGGGGGAGGTTAGCGGGGAGGTTTGATCTTTGGGCTTTGCATTGGTTGCTGAGGGTCCTTGTTATTGACCCGCTCCTTGCATCTTACTTAGTAATGGTATCATAGTCTACACTAACTGTCTGAATTGCGCTGTCTTTTAGGAGCATGAGGTCCTGTTTGTTTTTGCCTTTTGAAAATCAATAAAACAGATTTAAACCATAAAGTTCAAGGATAGCACTCGCATTTAGAAAGTGCGGACCACCTCGGAATGGTAAAACACTGATACACTATGGACAAAACCATACCGTGGTTGTTGCCTAGTTTAATTAAAGTTGCAACGCAGAATGCGAAAACAAGCAAGTGACCTGTTAGCACTGTCTGGGAAGGTTATGTAGGCACTAAAAAATGAAAAGAAAAGGAAGGAACTGAAAAGGGACCAATAAAGGAGAAAATGGAAAAATTAAGGATTGGCCCACTTGCACTGAAGTCTCACACATGCTGGGCAAAATTAAGCGAGAATTCACAAGTAGCGCTCTCAACACCAAAAAGGTTTACATTTTTGTACCTTTTGAAGGTCGAATGTGCTCGGACTCACAGGTTATTTTCACACCTGCAACACAGTCTTAGTTTCGGTTTCTGCAACGTGTTCTCTCCAAAGCCTTTTGTGTAAAATCTTAGCTATTTTGTTTTCGGTATGTACGTGCATTGTCCTCAGCAGGTGCGGAGAGGGGGTGCACCTCGTCGTCCGACTAATTCAAAGACTTAGATTTGTCTTTAAATTTATTTATTTTTTTATTTGAAAAGTTTTATATAGCGCTGGCTAGACCCGGAGGTATCAGAGCGCTTTACATGAGGACGAACATTGTTTCAAAGCATATTTACATGTTACAGGAGTTGCTGGAGCGTAGTTACATGCGTTACAAGAGCTGCAAAAAAACATAACAGACGTAAGAAACAAGGGGGCAAGGGGAAAGAGATTCAGGGGAGAGAGGATAGGAGCAGGGGAGGAAGATAAAGAATAAAAGAGGTAAGATGTGGGGAAGGGGGAAGGATACACAACCGGGAGACAGGGAGAAACAGTGTCCGACGTTCGGCTGGGTTGGTGACTTCTGAGGGGTGATCAGGGCCAAACTCCTCTATAGCTGTGTAGGACAGCTCCACCGGTCATCAGCGAAACATTGCTCGGGCACCGCAGTACATAAGGAAGGTTCCAGTTTCCGCCTAGGAAGGCATCGTGAAAATAGAATCCATTGAGAGCGCCGGTCACGGCGTACGGTGCTGTGCTCCCTGTGGTGATTGCATCATTCCCACACCTCTGCTGTGTGTGGCTCCCTTGACGCTGCGGACTCTCTCAAAGGGGTCTCTGAAACTCCAGGGCATAAATACTGGATCCCTCCCCAACAAGGGGAGAGGAGTGCTTTGGCAAAGTGCACCATTCCCACACCTCCGTTGTGTGAGGCTCCCTTGACGCTGTGGACTCTCTCAGAGGGGTCTCAAACTCCAGGGCATAAATGCTGGATCCCTCCCCAACAAGGGGATAAGGAGTGCTTTGGCAAAGGGCACACACATGGTGGTCATTTTAGGGATAATGGTGTATTGCGTGGTATAAAGGTGTATTGTGTGGATGAAGCCTGGCACCCTGAATGTTTTTGTTAGAATTTGGAGGCGTGAGTTCTTTCAGTTATATTCCGCCGGTGTTTGCATTCCACTGATCACGTCGCGCCTTCGTTACACTGGGGTGGGAGGAGGCGAATAATGTTCCATAGGCAGGCAAAATAGAAGTATACATTTTTATAGTAAACTTAACATGTTAATCCATCATGAAATGTCGATTAAATATAGCTACCATGGTCTTGTTTTAGGTAATCTGGATGATATGTTGACCAAAGAAAAGTGGAAGAAACAAACTTTAAAAAAAACTCAACCAGGTATCGGCTTGGAGACGAACAGAATTGTATCTTTTTTGGTTTCATTACACAGGAGCTCAATACAGACATCCAACTGTTGATTTCTTGTATTAGTAAATCAAGATTATTGTACTGATCAAGCAACCAATCTTTACTATAGTTGGAGTATAAACTATATAGGACTGAAAATGCAGTGACATCCTCAAATTAAGCAAGAGGCTATTAAAAAGACAAGGGAATAGACTGGGACTATGCAAAAATCTGCACTTGAGAATTGAACATTGATTGGGGGTATGGGGCAGGGTTAAGTAGGACACTTAAAACAGATCCAATTGATGCGAAATAGTTTTAAAAAAGGCGATTTTAGAAATAACTCATGTGATGAATTCCAGGTACACATAAAAAATGACATGGTTAGAATTACCCACTTTCCTAACTAATAACACAAAATACCAAGGAGGATAGTGTCTATTCGCTGGGCATATTCCACAAGAGGTAATGAGGTGCGGCCCTGCCAGATTCCACAACGTAAGGATTGCGACTATGTAGGCGTGTGCAGTACATCGGCTTTGCTTTGTACCTTTCAGGATTGGATTGATGGCAGAACATCGTGGAAGAATGCTCTAGACCTGAAGGCCACTCACGCCTGCATTAGATTCGGAGATCATCATTTGCAATCCAGCTCCAGCGATATGGTCCGAGAGGCATCTCTTCTGCTCTACCCAACAGAAAAATAACTGTTGTCTGCACATTGCAGAAAGGTACCGTTAAATCCTTTACTAATAGCCTATTCAAATGACAATGACTGTACGCAAACCTTTCAAAGAGGGTAGTGTATTAACACAATTCGGTCTCAAATACAGTGAACAAAGGCTCTATGTGGCCGAGTAGTTGAGGTTTCTGTTTTTTGGCAGGGAATCAAAAGCCTGCAGTAGATAGGGAAAACAACAGGAGAGCCTAATGGCACTCAAGTCCAGCCATTTAAAATCAATATTGAAAACCATTTGCCTTGCCACACTGCGAAGAAATTCATGCAGCAATTATATTGGGGAAAAAATGTAAGTACAATAGCTCCTCAGTTTCTCCGGCTTGCCTGTGTCTTTCATTATCTTACTACAGTACAGTCGGGATGAAACTTGAGCAATACGACAAGGCTACCTGTGTTCCAAAGGCCTATTCACAGCGTCTGAAGTGGATGACACAATGACAAGCATTTTTAAACACTACATCTAATAAGCTTTCTGGGACGTCAAAAACGACTTTAACACAAGCTTCGAGTTGGGGAAAATGCTGATTTGAAGCATTAGGTTTGAGACAATTTTTCCCGTCAGTATTTTAAAAATCAAATTTACCTAGATGTCATTTTTTCCTCTGACTATAATTTACATCAAATGAGCCTCGATGACTGCAATTTTTCCATTAAACTATTTATATTTCCATCACAAGACACGTTTCTTAGACGAAATGCACTGCACTGGCAAACGTTGCAGGTAGCCGAGAAAATAGTTTATAGGCCAGGTTTAGTGGGCCTGTTCACAAGACCCGGCTGAAAATCAAAAACTGTCCCTTGTAATGGTGGAGCAGTTTTATGAACTTTTAGTGATTCCTAAAGAATCAGAAGAACAGTTCACAGACTCCACGACAGTCGTAGGTTTCCCAAAGTACTCCAATGCCTAGAATGCACCAATGGAATTTTACACTGGGTGGTAGACTCAGCATAAGTTAAACTAGCTCAGACTTCTATATGCTTGGGAGCAGATTTTCTTCACAAGGATAAGACAAAGATTGCCACTCACAGAAGAGCCATACATTGGTGGAAGTGAGCCTCATGCCTTTTGCCATAACTTTTCATAAGACTATGCCTATGGCATCTAACAAATATTTCTAAAGAACCAAACAGGCGTATAGCCTTTAGTACTGTCTTGTCACCATAACCAACTCACAACTACGATAATAAGCATACACTTTCCCCATACGGCAATGTATACAGTATTAAAGTACAAATATGTGCAAATACAGAGTTGTCAAAAAATATTGAATCTCACAGCACAAATGTTCAACCCCCTACTGTTAGTCAGAGTGGGCCAAAAACACCAAAACTCTTACCTACTATGGTAACCTGCGAGACGCCATGTAGCAAGATACCTTCCTCTAGGCTTTAATAAAATGCCTATTGACTTGAACATATGATTTTCACAATAAATACATCAGGCCTACTGCTTGCATCGCAATCTGTCTGAATAAACAGACCAGGTCTAGAACCTTGATCAATGTCTCACCACCATAACAGTCCTGCTGTAATCAACATAAGCTTTCCCACTAGGCAAAATGTGCAGTACAATCTCTTTTGAGTGGAAGTACTTCGGCCCAATCCAGTTCTGTACTCAAGGGAATTACCACGTGGCAGAGCTCATGCCCCTCTCAGAGCACCACTTCTGACAGCTCTTTTTCTGTTGATCACATAAGGACAGCAACAGCATTAATGTCAAGTCAGAGCTAAAAAGGGAGGACAAGCAACCTGTGTAACAAGGAATTGTCAATGGGGTGGATCCACCAGAGCAGCAAAAAAATCAACAACAAAAATCGAGAAGCACTCGACATTGAAGTAAGACTACGAGTTGTCAATGACCAAGGCTTAGAGCAGAAGTATCACACCGACACATCCCACAGGCTATAGGGCACTATATTCTATTTATATAGACACCAAATATCTATGTTTGAGGTGTTGCCATCTGTTCCTTTGCAGAAAGCTTTGTTCGGGCCAAGGTGAACATTCGAAATCTGAAGATGGGGTCGATTATTTCTGAAGATCTTTGTATACTCGGATTTGGAGTCATGCCGTTTATAAATACAAAAACAGAACTACACGTACCAGAAAGCTAAGGATACAATTAGGACTGGGAAAGCATAAATACGAGCCTGCGAGGGACAGTAAGGGGATGTGGGTAGCGAGATGAACATGGATGCATGAAAATATGCCGGAATTTCCTACAATATGGAATTACCCAAAAATATTTAGTGCCCCTTTTTAAAAGAGTAACAAACACAGCATTAAAATTGAGCAAATTTGTGATACATGGCAAACGAAAATGGTGAAAAACGCATTAAAAACAAGACCATTATCCCCCCCGGCCCCCCCCCCCTCCATATGCCGATAAAGCGGAGGGGACGTCCGGTGGGCCGGGACCTAAGTAGAGGGTCTCCTGGGATGCGGATTCACCCCTCTTTACATCTTGCTGTGAAGCTCTGATAATGCTGCAGCCCAGCCGAGCCTGCAGGATCATTACTTCTGGCCCTGCTGTGATTTAACTGGAGTCAGCCAGCGGAGATGCAAGGTGCACTACATGTCCATGCGCACGCTCACCGCCGGGGCTGGCCACAAAGCCGGCGCTGTCCGGGCGAAATGTGTCAGGTGCTTTTTATCTGGTTTCATTTTCTATTTATACTTGTTCTTTTTAGACAAATCGATGGGTCTGGAGTCATGAAATGAAGCTTGAAAGGTGGACTCTTTCCTTCTTCATATAAAACCCTCCCTGTAGTGAATGTATTCATCCGCACCAAGGACAGCCGACAGAGACCACAGTTGGGCGCTGCGGGCCTGGAAGCAGTGACAAGGATGTAGGGTGTACTTTTACTCGTAGCAGAGGGCTCATTTACCATAGCTTGCTCGGGCTTACGAATAAAGTGAATTTTCCCATCACATGCAAAGCGAAAATTAAGATATTTGTAATAACACTAAACTAAAACATGGCAACAGTGTAAATCTGACTGCTGAAACGTCATCATGTCGAGTGCATAGGTTTCTGTTGTACTTTGTGTTTTCCTTCTCTCGAAGCGCTTTGAAATCTAATCAAAGAAGGGTCAGGGGCTTAGTCGGGGAACGTCGTCAGACACCTATATAGGTCTGCACCTCCTTAATACGGTTAGCTGCGTCATTGGTCTCTGCATCAATACCACGCCTGGGCAGCAGCAGCAAATGGCTAGCGCCTTAATAGCTGCATTAATTGAGGACAACTAGGCACAAGTGTTAAAACACCCACACGCCTCCTCTTTAGAAACAGACAACAAACAACATACTTTAACTCTACAGAAATTAACAGTCGGTAGCAACATCAGAATAACCCAGAAACGCATGCAAAATAGCCATTTTCAGGAAAACTATAACATGGCTTACCATTGGCTACTTGTGTAAGATACCTCACACCTAGTTACAATCAGCGACCACTAAAAAGAAGCGTTCCCGCCGTGGATGCTGCAGTGTGGTAAAGGTGGGCTGGGTGTGTGCAGGATGAACATTTCAACGACACCCCCTGGCCTCTCATTTTTCCGAGGCACATTCATCCGACATGTTTTCGGCCCCTTCCTACTGTTTTCTGACGCTGTGAAGCGAGTTTGGCAGTTTAATCAGGCCTCCTGTCAGCACCCTCGCTTATCAGGACGGTGTGACTGGACATGGCTGCCCGTATCTCTTCCTCCCAGGCGTGAATTGTGCCCCTTCCCTGGCAGCTGCTGCAGGGCGCCCCTTCCCAGGATCACGGTGATGCCCTCTCTGCCTCGCCAGGAGTCTGCCCGCTTCCCCAGCTCCTGTGAGGGCAGGAGAACAGCTCGGTGATCACTCCCTACTGGCAGCTCCCTTCAGCCGAACACGGGGCACAGAAAAGCTCCTTCAAACTGTGTCACAACGAGGGGCGAACCCGCTACTCCTTGCACGGTATAGGAGAGTGAGCAGCAGTTTCAGGGGGTCGCCTAGGCTCTGGCACGCATTCACTGCCTTGCCCCAATGGGAGTGAGGGCCGGGAGCATACTGAAGTGAACATTTAAAGATCTACCCCCTGCACGAGAAGTCTTCAATGGCTCTCATTTTTTAAAACTCTAACGCCCACTCTTGCTCCAGCATTTATAATGTTTTAACATCGAGGAAAATGACCTGCAGACTGCACCCTTTATCACCCGCACTCGAGATCGAATGAAGGATATACGGAATAGCACCACCATGTAAATAAATGTCTGCTGAATGCTTGTTTAGTTGATCGCTTTTGGTCAAAATAAATACCAGTAGGATGACAGCACTACAGAGAATCTCATGTGTGCCTACAGATGCTCACCCTGTTGGCTCAGAAGGCCATGTCCATATAGATACAATCTGAAGGTTATTCTCTCGAGCTGAAACAAACCACTGTTGTCGTGTGCTCCACAAGGCTTGCCTCTGCTTGTGCAGCGATTCCGCGGAGACGACAAGAGCGCCCGTCCCTGTACCCACCTGACTCTTGTGGACAGTAAAGCCCAGCAGGGAGGAGATGGACGCAGGGAAAGGAACCAGAATGAAGGTAGCAGGTAGGCGTGCAGGGTATCTCGGAGCTACCTAGAAACAGGGAGGCTTCTATTAGTGAGGAACCCCAATGCCTACTTCACCACAACACCGTAAAAACACACACAGATAACATCCCTGTCCCCAACTCCGGAGACTCACCAGCACTTGGTAGACCTCAGTATACTGGTGTGAGTGCAGTCCCACCAAAGCCACTTAAGTGAGGTGCTCCAGTGCAAGCTGGACAGTATATCAAAGGAAAGTGCTCCTGCACGTATTCATGGAAACAAAATCATCAAACGGGCTCCTGCGCAGTGGAACCAAAATCATCAAGGGCGCTATTGCGCGAAAACCAAAATCATCAAAGGCGCTTCTGCGCGGGTAAACAAATCGTGAAGGCGCTCCTGCGCAGTGGAAACAAAATCATCAATGGAGCTATTGCGCGAAAACCAAAATCATCAAAGGCGCTTCTGCGCGGGTAAACAAATCGGGAAGGCGCTCCTGCGCAGTGGAAACAAATCATCAAGGGCGCTATTGCGCAATACTCAAAATCACCAAGGCGCTTCTGCGCGGCAAAACCAAGCTCTCCCCGTAAGTATGTGACAAGGAAGAACCCCAGGCAGACCCCTCAACGTACCAGCGTGACAAGGGCTCCTGGGTTGGTAACCAGTGGTACTTCGAAGAGTCTTCCGGCGATACGATGAAGACCAACCAGCAGGGCTCCAGCAGAGAAAGTACCAGCTCGCTTTCAACCTCAGTGCCAGGAATGCTTCTCATGCATCGTCTTCTCGGGGAGGAATTCAAAAGGAATACGAAGCACTGAGCCGGCGGCAAACGCGGTGTTTAAGCGTTTCCCCCGGAAGTGCTTCCCTGACCCGTGATGATGTGCCGAAGACTAGACCGGGACTCGACTTCCAACCGGAAGTGAGTCTCCCGGCCGTATCTGTGTGTGCGTTCAGCGGAGGAAACGGCAAGCGCCGTGCAACATGACAACTGTCCACACTCCACAAACTTACAATACTATACAAAGATAGTGATTCTTGGATATTCCAATTACCAAAGTACCATGTTGCCTGTATTCAAACTCAAAGGAACAACCGTAAGCCAACGTTTCCTGCTCGAAGCCCCCAACTTAAGAGGGAGTAAAAGAAGGTGTCCTGGGCTGGCAAATGGGCCCACAAGAAGGGCAGTTGTGCATACATTAAGAAAAGAACGTTAATCATTTTTCATTCAACGACAGGATCAAATATCAAGATCCACTCGGTCTCTACGGACCCAGTGTTCTCTGAGCGGAGGGAAAAAACTGTGGTCACTGGAGTTGAAGATCTGTTCACGGGTAGTTCATTTAATTCCTAATTCATGTTTCTAGGTCCAATGGCTTCCATGGGCTGGATCGAAAACGAAACACACTGTATTAAAACAATTCTAAATATTTGGGCAACATTTTAGAACCCCTCTCCCTGTTTGCTCTTGTTCGAGTATGGCTCTATCTCAGAGTTGGAGGCCTTATTCTTCATGCATTTTGAAAGACAATGGGGCCTGGATTGCCTAATAACTGTAGGCTTTTCGCTCTACAGGGCATACAAGCAAAATCGTTTTGTGTGTCCTTTTAAAGGATTTGAAGGCTTGGGCTATTAGCACCAATCTTTTCCCAATGTATCATCACCCAGCACTGAAGATCTGGACCCTGATAAACACTGGTAGGTGCCAATGTTTTTGTCAGACTAAAAAGTAGGCTCTTACGAAAAACGTTTAGCGCAGGTATTTTGAAAAGGGTACACAATGATTTGAATTAAAATTACCTTGCTTCTACATATTTACAAAGATCCTATAGGTTTCTTTACAAGAGATTGTTATCAAGCACAGAGGCTGGATCAAGCCAATCCTGACAACCCACATGTCTACAAGCAATCCGACTCTGCCCCAGTGAGGATCTGCGGCTGACTGGGTCACTAGTGAAGATCTTTGATGCAGGGCTCAAAGGGGGTCAACCACGAGGCTGAATTCTGGGACCCTACTTGATTATTCTAACCAAGTGGTGCTTTGTATTTTTTCTAAATCGCACAAATGACCCTCCTCTCATCCAGTAAACACCAGTCTATGGCAGCTTCTGTTTGCCCAAAAAAGATGTTGATGTTATCCAGTAGGTGCACTAACAGATTTTCTATAGGAAGACAGTCTTGGAAAAGATCTTTTATAGTTTATGGTTTTATCGATAATGTGTTAATCTCTGGATTAATTAAAAGATGACTTATCTTTTGTAAAGTCATACAAGTTTCATTGCAAGGTTTTGAAATTAACAATGTTTTCCTAATTAGAAACCGCTAAGTGGTTTCTAGCTTCAAATGCAAAAACTGTCTGCATCCCCAATCCCTGTAACTGATAGCACAATGCGGTTGTATCCGAGGATTAGGAGATACTAGACTAATGCTTGCCATAGGTAAATCCAGAAGGAAGGGGATTTGAGAATTGTTAAAAAATTACCTCAACATCAATGTTGTCATACAGCTATAATCTGGGGTAAGCCATATATCAGACTTAACAATAAGACCTTAATCATAGACTGGTATAATAGGTTTTCTAAATATCACATAATTGCTGAAGGCCGTGCACAGTGGGGGGCTGGCTGCTGGAAGAGAGTTAGGCCTAGGGTCCTGCTTCCCACAGCTGCTATGCTGGTCTGAAGGCTGTGCGCTGTAGTGCTTGGCTGCAAGCAAGTGGGGGGAGGGGGGGGGGGGGCCGGGGCGGGAACAAAATCGGTGCAGGGACAAGCCGCAGGCCAGGTCCTGCACCCAAATCTCGCTGCACGTGGCCAAATTATGTGAGCAGCAGCGGTTGGATAACTGGCTGCATACCATAACTGATGAATTGCAGCAATGACCGCAGGATTAGAAGCATAAGGCCTGACATAACTCACGGCAATCTCCCTGCAAGAAAAAAGGCGGACCATTTAAACGAGACAGGGAGGGTTTAGCCATAGAGGACAATCTCACATTAAAGAGGTTACATTTCATAGTTTCAGAAGCTTGTGAAAGGTCCAACATAGCCTGAAGGGCTGCTCGATACTCTGACACATTTCAGAGTGGCACCCCACACAGTTTCTGTGCTAGGTCTGGAAACAACCAATGAAGTAATGTTGAGTCACTGATATTGATCCAACAAGATTAGGAATTGTCCCACTGCTACTTTTTTCAATCTATGTAGCGAGAACAGGCAGATTAGTAAAGGGTTTGTAATTACTTAGGGTCTGACCATCGAGTTGTATTTTTTTTTTTGTTAAGAAGAAGCCTTCCTTACCTGATGGGACAACTCCAGCGGTGATGGAACAAATGACAGGGTTCGCAACTGATGGACACAACATGGAGGGATGTTATTTAAGGACCACTGCAAGTGCAGGATCAACAGATGATTTAGTGAGCTTAAGGTTGGAAATAAACTCAAAGTGCTTCATCGCCGACAGGTTGGAAAAGCTGCAAATGTTTGCACAAGAGCAAGCCGATTTCAAAGACTAGGCAACATTTTTCTAAATGTATTTATAAAGTTTAATATAGCGCGAACTTGATCCCAAGGGACATCAGAACGCTTTACAATTTGGGGAAAGGAAGGTAACAGTTCAGTACATGAGTTTAATGGGAATATAAAACAGACAGTGAATCAACTAGGGCTCACATAACAAGGCCAGTTACATATCCTGGGGTTCAGCAAAGAATGGGCTAGTAACTGATACATAGCAACATAGGAGGGGAGAAAATGATTCAACGAGAGAGGAAGAAGAGAAAAGACAACAAAAAAATACAAGATTAGCATCCAGCTCTGGGCTTGAGGGAGTATGTCCAATGCATTAGAGCAGACAATCGCGCATCCTATTAAGGTAAGAACTTACTCATGAGGAATATTTTTACTTCCAATTTGAAAGCAACCTTGGAGGAGATTCTACGAATTTCCGGTGGAAGAGTTCTAGATTTTCGGTGCAGAGCCGGAGAAAGCTCGTTGGCATGTTCTCTTTTTGCGAAAGATCTGAGGTTTCAGGAGGCGAGAGTTAGCACTCCTAGACGATCTACCCCCTCTGGATAGTTCTAGCTTTTGCGCTAGATAGTTGGGGGTTTTGAAGTGGAAGGCTTTGTGAGATAGGCAGGCAATCTTTAGCTGTATTCTTGCTTCATAGAGCAGCCAGTTTAGGCATTTTAAGACTGGGGAGATGTGTGCATTTCGCTTGGTGCCCGTAACCAATCTGGCCGCCGCATTCAATAATGCCCTAAGTGGGGCCAAGGTATTTTTGGGGAGGCCACAGAGCCTAGCACTGCCATAGTCAAGCCTCGGCAAAACAAGCGCTTGGACCCCTTGCTTGAAGTCAGCTTACGGTAGGAAAGGTTTGAGATTCCGGAGTATCCTCAGAAGGTGGTTAGCACCCTTGCACACATTGCTGATATGAGTCTTCATCTTCAACTGCTTGTCCAGGGTGATTCCTAGAGATTTCGCTGAGTCAATAATGCGGGGGGGGGGGGGGAGCAGTTGAAGGCAGTGAGTTGGTTCATCCAGAGGTCGATTTTAGGAGTGTGTTTCGGGGGAGAAATTAGGAGGAATTCTGTTTTGGAGGTGTTTAGCAGGGGATGGTTCTCAGTTAACCAGTTTTGAGTAGTCGATAGGGTGGAGTTGAGTGAGGTAATGTTATCTGGGGAGGAGATTTTCAGATAGAGTTGGGTGTCATCTGCATACATATGGAAGAGAATGTCCATGGATTTTAGTTCATTAGCTAATGGTTCCAGGAACAGGTTGAAGAGTATGGGAGATAGTGTGGATCCTTGCTTGCAGAACCCCCATAGAAACTGGTGATGGCTGGGAGAGAGAGTGGTTTGCGTTCACTCTTTGGAATCTGTGCTGGAGGAAGGATGAGATACATTGCAGCACCTGACCAGAGAGGCCCGTCCTATGCTCCAGAACGGCTATGAGGTTGTTGTGATTGACAGTGTCAAACACAGTGGAAAACTCAAGGAGGATAAGGAGGCAAGATTCATTTCGGAAATGTGAACAGAGATCCCAAGTGAGTGGTAGCATTCTCAATGAGACCTTGTGATCGCTCGTGTGTTTTAAACGAGTTTGGTAGAACAGCTTATAATCAGGTTCATGGTGTTAAGCCACTTGGCTTGTAATCTGCGCATAACCCATTTTAGATACCCACAACAGGCAATTAAAACATCAATATTTGGAAGTAAGATTACCAGTTTTTAGCAAATGGCACCTCCAAACATAGGAGAACAGAATGAATCCTTCCAGGAAGACAAAGATAGACATCCTTTATTCACAGTTAACTGTACTGGAAAAGACCGCTATACACTGCCATGGAAAGGGAGAACAGCTATTCTTTAAAAAAAAAAAATAAATAAGCATTTAGACCGCTCTGTCATTTGGGGATAATTTAGAATTATGTATGAAAAAACAGCAAATAATGCAAGCAAATGTTGATTGCATAGATTTTACTACCATTATTTTATATATTTTTGCGTGTAGTCACTTCCGGTGGTGGTATGTGCAATTGTGTCCTGATCTTCATAGTCGGTGTTAAAACAGCGCAAATATTATTTGCACCTGTTCCAGCTCAACCGTACGGGTATAAATATACCCACTAAAAATGGCAGACATAAAAATAAACATTTTTACACGACAAAACATTTGGAAAAACTCACACGAAAGCCATATTTGTACCTGTGTTTTGTATGTGCCACTGCTTATATTTGTAAACATTATGCTATATTTCTACCTTCTGAATCATGATGCTACGTTCAAATAGCGGGACGGCTTTGTGAGCCTCCTGCAAACTTTTTGGATCAATTCGATGTGGTTAAAAAAAGCACACACCGCCAGATACCCTGCTACAACCGCAGACCTGTTGGCAAAATGAAAGGTTCCAAGCTCTGTTAAGTGGTAGGTAACTGATATTACAATGCCACTTTTGGCCTATCCAAGACACTGCGCTGTTGATTTATTTGTCTGTCTTCAGTCACACCATTACATAAAAGTGAGGCCAGGATATAAGTTACTTGCTAATGCTCTCCCTACACTATCAAAGCATGCAACTGTTATAAAGGGGATCCAACAGCAGGCCAGAGATGATGATAACTGAGCTGGAGGATAAAGAACTCGTGCACCCAACTGTCTAAATGTGATAAGGGTTTATCTGATGCCTCACTTCCTCAAGGATAAACGAAAAAACTGTGCTATTAACTAGCGCCGTGCTCAGACATCCGACAAAGGATTGCATTGTTAAATTACAGCATTATGTATGTATGTGGTATTTATATAGTGTGATCTTATCAATACAGCAGGAGAGCGCTGCACAGGCTCAAAGCAAGACAAAGTCAACATGTGATCGGAGGGGTAGCTGTTTTGTCTCTACATTATTACTTCACAGTTCACCAATGTACTCATTTGTGTAATACTAGCTCCCTGAAACCCACTGCCGAGAAAACCACGAACATTATGTGTACTTTTGTATAAGAAAGGTTTTGTTATTAAATTGGATTTAGTATCACAACATATAAACCATGAAAATCTTCAAAATACAAAAGAAAGAACGATTGCCCGATGATACAACTGTGGTAGGACAATTATTGGGCGTGGTGTATTCATGCGTTGTTAAACAGGTTATCTTCTTTTCAAAACAAAATACAAATATTTATTTAAAAAAAAATACATAAGAAAGTAAAGCTATACAAAGTAAGAAATCAATTTATGATTAGACAATCACAATATCATCATCATGATAAAAAAAGAAGGTAATAAAGCATTATAAATTATTTTGAAAAGAAATTGCCGGTCCACATTACCAAAGCACATCCAATTCATCCATGCATTTCTCAAAAAAACCTTCTTCATTAACCAGTCAAGGTTACTGTTTAAAGTGACATCTTCTCACAGGAACAATCAAGTCGAAAACTAAAATGTTAGGTAACCGCTGAGGGCTAGACAGTTGAAGAAGACTTGCTAAATAGTTATGTGTGTCCTTATGCACAAGTGACAAAGCGACTTCGAAAATGTCATCCCAACCTATAATAATACTTTGTAGATGGAGAATGAAGGCATCTCCTATCCACTGGATACAGTGGGATCTCCAAATATGGGGACACTGGCATACACCAATTGCATTTTACAATATAATTAGAGGTTCCTTTTAAAGAACGGAGAACAAATTAGCCACTTTTTAAAGATTTGGAACCTGTAATTTCTGAATACTTTTATAATTTTGGGGATGCTTATTGTAAAACCTATGTGTTTAGGTCTCGCAGACTTAGCGTTGGAGCACGCATGCGCTCCTCGCTCTGCGAGACATATTGGGGTAGAGGAGATTTTAGTAGTGGGCTTGAAGCCCCGCCCATCTTTATCATTACATTATGCTGCCACCCCTTCTGAGGTCGCTGCTTTTATATTAAACAGTGTACAATTATTTAGCGTCAGCACAGGGGTGATTAAGTGATTTGCCCAGTTCAGCAACACTGAGGCTCGAACACTGATCATTGGCTAGCGTAATCATTTATCTTAAACGCTGGCTTCTGATTCAGGATCAGGGATTATTGTTACCGCCCGACCTCCTTTTAGTTCTGCCCATCCAGATTTGATCTTTTACTGGAGGAAAATATACAGTGGCTATATCTGTTGGGTATGCACTATTTTATTTCATTTGTGTTTCTGAAAGGCAGCAGCAGGTTTATTTTTTGCATCGTGCTTTCACTTAAGGTGAAACCACAATGCAAAAATGAGCACACTGCTATTTGCGTAATGGCGACAGCTTGTGTTAATTTGGTAATGGCGACAGCTTCTTTTAATTAACCCACTCGGCGCCGCTCTCCCTAACACTTTGGCCGGTTTCATGTTTTTTAAAATTATTATTAACATATTCGGGCGTCGCTCTCCCTACCATGGCGCCCGGTTTCATTTTTAATTTATGCACTCGGGAGCCGCGCTCCCTACCACAGCACCCGGTTTAATTTTTAAATTTTTTTTTTTTTTTTAAATTTATGCACTCGGGAGCCGCCCTCCCAACCACGGCGCACGGTTTCATGTTTTTTTTTTTTTTTAATTAACGTTGAGCGTACTACAGGCAGCCCTTATGAAGGAGCTCTTTGTACAACTCCTTTGTTATTTGGCTGCATTTGAATGCCTGCCCCGAGTCGCAGTGCGGACGAGCTGAGCTGGCGGCTGAGTGAGGACAAGCAGCTGGAGAGGAACCCGCGGGCATGGCTCTCCTGCACGGTCTGGAACTGCCTGGTTTACATTACTGCATTTATTTACATTATGCTGCCACCCCTCTGAGGTCGCTGCTTTTATATTAAACAGTGTACAATTATTTAGCGTCGGCACAGGGGTGATTAAGTGATTTGCCCAGTTCAGCAACACTGAGGCTCGAACACTGATCCTCAGGTCAGGAGACAGCAGCTCTGATGCAGCTGCTCTTTGGAGAAGGGGGGCGGGTACAGTCGGGACCACTCTGTGCGCTTGCTTTTGGATATTGCAGCACTTTCCCCGTTGCCATATTAGCCACCCGGGGTGTCACCAAAGTGCCTTAATCACCGCCACTCTGTTGATTAATGCTGTGGCAGTGTAGAGGGGTGCCCCTGCTGTCACAAAGTGAATCAAATTTTTTAACCTCCCGCCCCATTAGTTCCACTCCCCAGCCTCTCTCCCGCCTCTGACTTTCCACCCTCGTTGCACTAAAACAAAGCGAAAGTAAGTAAAAGCGCCTTGTTAAACAAAGCACTCTACCCCATGGTACCGTGGTCGGGCATTGGCTGACCCAGAGCACGCCGGAAAATACAGGTATTTCAATTCAGGCTAGTCATGTCTCGCTCCCAGCACACAGTGGGCTTCTAAGCATACATTTTCCCCGCACACCATCCCACACGGTCCCCAACTACCCCCAAAACATTTGAAATTCAGTCTGCCCCACTTCATCTCTCTCTGAGCCGGTCTTTTCTGCTATCCCAGAATCCGCGATCTTGCTCCTCTCCCCATGAGTCTTTCCCACTCCCCTCCCTACCTGAGGCCCTCAGTTCATCTCTTCCCCTTCTGCAAAACGTTCGGAAACTTTCAGGTGAGTTTCAGCTCCCCCAGCTTTTGCTCTGGTCCCTCCCACCTGTCCATCAACCTTCCGGCGCCCTGGTGCTGAAGTCATAGCTAACTCTTGCATCTGATCTTGTTGGCTGTCGGCTTATTACAAAATTAGCCACCTCTTTCTTCATTGCACCCTCAATTCTGTCATGATGTGGGCCTGTTTCACCCTCACACGATCTGCCCTCTCTTGCCCTCGGTGCCTTTTAGTTGCTCTCAATGTCCCAGTCATTTAACTCCTTAACACATACGGAAAAATAATTGCCATTTACAACGCCAATAGCTCCAACAAATACAAGACCTATTACACAAGTAAAAAAACATTGCCATTTACAATGCAAATAGCTCCAACTGCAACAAATGCAAGACCTATTGCATTTTCAATGCTTGTTTTAATGTATGTAGCAAATGAAAGCATCAGCACACATGTACCATAAACAGGCATCTCAGGTTGGGAATCTCTAATCAGAGGTAAAAAGAGCTTGCAATGCCTGCTCACACCACTTTAAAAAATAATTAATAAAACACACACATATATATATATATATATATACACACACATACATGCACACGTGTGTGATTTTACTAGTTTTCTACAAACCAGAGCATGTACAGAGTACATAAGGATCATCCAACACAGTTTGCAATCCTTACCCCAATAGTAATGAGCCTCAGAGATGTTTTATAAACAAAAAGCACAACACTTCATGGAGACCATAAGAATGTTGCCCCCATAATAAGTGCCTCATCCATATACACACTTATCACATTTAGCTTAATGTGGTATATTGATGTTCCATGAGCTCTTCAACTAGTCCCTATTAATCCAGTGCTGTACCCATTCATTTGCAACTCTGCCTCAAAAGAATATAGTGATTAGACACAATAAAAGGTGAAATTTCCATCAATCAGTAGATTTGTATAGCGCTACTCATCACCCGTTGATTAGCCTGATAGCCAGGTCTTCTGGGATTTTCAGAACTCTGGAAGCGATGGGGAGGTCCGCAGATGAAAGGTAGCTCGTTCCAGGTCTTTGCTGCTATATTAGATGCGAGGGGTGAGGGTTAGAGAAAGGAACGCTGAGCGGAGGTGTCTGGTGGGCTGATAGAAGTTCAGGAGGTGGTTCAAGCAGGTGGGTCTGCAATTGTGTAGAACCTTGTATGCATGGGTCAGGAGCTTGAACTTGCATCTTTTCTGTACAGGGAACCAGTGGAGTTTCCAGTTATGGGGTGATGTGTGTTCTTCTAGGGAGATCTAGGCCAAGTCTGGCTGCGTTGTTCTGTATGGTCTGTAGTCTTAATCGGAGGAGGCGGGGGAGGTGAGCTGTGATCCCTGCGTAGAGATAGTTGCGTTAGTCCAGTCAGCTGGATACGAGGGCCTGGGTGATGGCGCATCTTGGGATTTGGGATAGCTATTTGAATATCTTATGAAGCATTTGGAGGATGAAGAAGCAGGAGGAGGAGGAGACAGTTGACCAGAGTCGTCATTGTTAGCTTTTTGTCCAGAATGATGCCTAGGTTTCTAGCACGGTCAGTGGGGGAAAGAGTAGGTCCAAGTTCCGATGGCCACTAGGATGCATCCCACTGGGAGCTTTTGTTTTCAAAAGTCAGTACCTGTGTCTTGTCCGTGCTGAGCCTCAGGCAGTTGTCTATGTCCATGTGTTCTCCTTTTTCCCCTCTGCAGTCTCATCTGGACTTCATTCTCAACCATATCTCACTCAATCAAATCTGATCTCCTATAATTAATATACAGTGGGCTAGAGGATTTCTACTTCCTGTTTATTTATCTCTTAGCTAGCAGAAGCCCCAATCATCAGAAGTGTAAAACCATCTCACCTTTTTCGGTCTAAGCATGTTGCCTGGCAGTCTACAGAAGCCTTTCCAACTCCTCACTGGTCAATGGTCTCACTATCTTGAGTATATACCAGGCTTCCAGTTTGTTTACTGAAGTTAAGAACCCAAGTAAAATGCTTCAAAATTGGGAACTATCAGCCCATCTTCATATATTGGTAGGTGTACGTTTCTTAGAGAAACTTGATAGCTTTGGTCACATTGCCATCAATGACGTCTCTTGACCAGAGATTTATCTGCTCTCCTAGATATCGCAAGGCCATGGCTTCCCACTGCTGGCTAGCCTGGGGTAAGTAACTGCATTCCTAATCTCCTGAGTGTTTCAATGGAAACAGACATGATATGCTCTTGTAGACTAGTAAGGCGCACATCAACCCATACTCATCGAGCTTTTCCCATAACTGGATCCAGGCCTGTTGGGGCATCCCTGAAGTACCCAAGGCTATCATCTGCATATGATGATATTGCATGCAAAATGAGGGTCAGTAGCCAAGATCCCTTGTGCAATCCCTTCCTTGTGAACACCGCACCTCAGTGGCCCTTTGAAGTCCATTACCCAGTTTTAACCCAGGAAGTTGGCTCTACATATAGCAGGTAGATTCCAGACATTAACTCAGTGCCAAACACCATATCTTCCATTATCACAAAGAAAAGGTCCCCACTTAGAGTCAAATGTGTTTTCCGGGTCCAATGATGGGCCTGCAAATATCATACTAAAACATACATGCAGCCGCAGACAGGAGCCCGGTTTGACACAGATCCATTTCGAGCCAATTATCGGATTTTGTACAATTACTCGAACAGCAGGCATTTGCTTTCAAAGCCAACTTTGCATAGTCAAAGTTCTAAGAAGATAACGAAAATTATTAAGCTGTACCATGACCTAGAGACAAACATGTTTTTATCATTTCTTTAACACTCGCATAGACTGCCGTCAAAGTTCAAATTCAACCATCTGAAGCCCTTCATTGTATTCTTTGCCAAGCTGATCGCAGCCTCAAGGAATGGGGAAGGGAACACTACATACATTATGCAGCTCAAGTAAGCCTGTTATTATATCGGAGTCATCTAAAACAATTCACTGTGCGCACATGCAGCTAGTTTACTTGGTGTGTTTGATTTTGAAAATTCAAGTAAAACTCAGTTTATATACCACAACCATAGGAAAAGCACTAAGCAGCTGCTTACAATGAAGAATCCGCTTAGATACACTATCTACAGTATCGATAGTCAGTACAAATATAGCAGGATCGTGGCTTCTGGGTGTCCACTGTCAGTATCAAAAGCCTTACCCACGAAGGAAAGTACAATCAAAAGCCACTTGGATAGGCTGCCATTCTTCGCTCCTAAAAAAAAAAAAAAAAAGCCTGTAGATGGAAGCGCGCCTTCCAAAATGATGGTCACAAAAGTGCTTTCAAAATAAAAGAATAATTAGATGGATCATAATCGACTAAGGGCTTCATGAGCAGTGGCACGTCTACCTCCTCACAAAGTAAATCTAATTATATTGCTCTCAATGCTCAAAGTAGACCAAACAAAAACAAAATAGAAATGCAACTAAACAAATGCACGTGTAAGAGTCACAAAGCTTTCTGGTGTAGCTTAACAGCAACAGGTTAGACTGTATTTAAAAGAAAACAAATAAAATAATCAATTGATTACTCTTCATGTAGTTTGTTCATCTCGTTCAGAGACGACCGAAAACAAGCGTGGGTTCTGTTTGAGTGCAAGCCGGATCACAGACCGAACACCAGAGTCAACCACAGAAGGGTCACAAGAAATATCGTACCAAGTATGGAGAGGCGTATCACAGAAATTAGAAGGTGTTCTATCTGGTTACATCTTAAAATACTCTCAAATAAAACGTTAACAGGGACAAAATGAATTGAAAATATCGATTGCGCTCCAAATAAACTCCGACATAAAAATTACATGTCGAGTATTCGTACAGTTGAAACCACCAGAGACATGGTGTTCCAGAAGACACGATTCACATTGTTTTCACAGGTCTGCTGATCGCAGTTCTTCTCAGCAGTTACACAATACACAAGACACTAGAATAGATGCGCATTGTTCAGATTCGAAGGCCTGCTCGCAATGACTAGCTTCTGAAGAACAGAATAGTAAATTCGCTATAAACGAATGTGAACAAATAATGATCTATTGAGACAGTGCAGAAGAGCTCTAACAGCATCATGTTTTCTGCTTTGAAAGGCTGCTATGTACAATAGTTTTTCACAAACAGGACAGCATCCTTTGTTCCACTTCCTGAATTACTGCAAAAATTCATGACATCATAAGTTTTTCTTTCCAACATTGTATTGACCCTCGTGCTCAGCTGTGGGAGCCGTGAAGCATCCATTGTCCTCCAAAACGCAGGTCCCAACTGCGATGATTACCTAGGCAACAAAGACTAGCAAATCACGGGTCACATATCTGCTGTCCGGTTTAGGTAATTGTCGTCATGTTTATAGCAAATAATTCATATGCCTCAAAGAGACTTACAAGCTGTATACATTTTTTTTAGTTTTTTTTTTAAGCGAGGCAACAAGCGGGGACAAGACAATCACTAACAGTTAATGATCAAACATGACGAGTTCATGGGTTTAGCATAACATCCTTGGGTATTTCTATCTGGCTTGTCATGCAAGCCAACAGGTAGTTTTCCAGCCTTGAAACAAGCGATAACAAGCATTGGGATAGCCAATAGGTCTCGCCTTTGGGACCTTATAAGTGTTTAGCCATGCAACAGTTAATGTTGTTGCAGTAAGGATATTGTGCTGCATAACTAAATACTTATAAGGTCCCAAAGGCGAGACTTATTGGCTGTGCCAATGCTTGTTTACCTAGATGCCATTCACATACATTTCAAAGTTCCAGTGTTTTATGGAGTATATTTACTTCTTGAAGGCGAATACAAAATCCAAAAATGTGCAAGTTACTGAGTTATCCCTACACAGGTGGCTTTATAGCAGTTGTTGAGTAGCAAAGGAGCTTAACAAGCCTGATGGCAAATGATGAGCAGGGCAAGGAGGGAGATCAGTATTCAACACAACTGTTGACCACATCGGTTAAAAGGCCACTGGTGCAGCTGTAACAATATTCAAAGGTGGATGAAGTTAACTCAGCGGTCGCAGAGCAAATTCTCACATCTTGCCCCTGGTGTGGTGTGATGTGTGTGGTGTGTGTGTGTGTCTCCAAGTGTGAAACGGTGTGAGTGTGTGTGTGTGTATGAGTACGAGAGTGGGTGTGAGAGTTTGGGTGTCAGAGGGGGTGTGAAGTGTCTGTATGGGTGTCAGTGTTTGTACGGGTGTGCGAGTGGGTATGAGATATATTTGGTGGTTAGTGGAGTAAATCTATACTTACCTACATATACCTAACTTCGACATGTTTTGGTATTCTGTAAGTGACATTCTTCCATATTCTTATTTAAAACGTGATATTCTGGTACCATACCATTGACAGCTGTCCTCCTCCACGCGTCTTCTTTCAGTGCACTGGTAATGCGGAAATATGTCCCCATATGTCCTGAGAGCGTGAGGAGACTGGGAGAAGCTCAGCATACGTACGTTTGATCCTGCCATAAGGTCATATCTCCAATCCATTCCTTAAATTTAGGTGCCTTTTCATGACCCCATATACAGGCCACCTGCCGTTTGGCCAAAACTAGGCCAGAGGACACAAATTTACGATGTTTTGCAGGGATCTGCTCAGTATAGCCGATTAAGGCCACCAGAAGAGACCTCGAGAGGGATAGAGATACCATGCAGTCTAATGCCGTGAAGACCTGTTGCCAATATGTGTGAACAGTTGGACACCCCCAGGCGAGGTGAAGGAAATCGTCACCTTCTGCCTTACATCTATCACATCTGTCTGTGTTGTGTAACCCAAACCTATGTAATTTAACCGGGGTATAATAACTGCGATGGTGGAATTTGTAGTGAGTAATGCGTAGGCGGCTACTGGAAGAAACTTGTTCTGTTTGTTTACAACAAAACTCCCATGGTGTGTCAGAGATGGGGTGTTCCAGTTCGGCCGACCATTTATCCCTTGCAGCACATTGAGGGTATTCGGCATCAGTGTATAAGCTGTGATACAATGCAGATACTAAGTGAGAGGCAGTGGGTGCATGTAGTACATGATGCAGCGGGGCTACCACAACAGGCTCCAATGGGTACGAAGGGGTGCAGTCTTTGAGCCCGTGCCATAGGCAGGCACATAGAAAAATTTCCATAGTAGAAGGTGGGGGGTTTGGATAGAGTTGATGGAGAGTGTGGAATTTGACATTAATGTATAAGTCGCCCCAAGAGTGGATTTGTCGTGCACTAGCGACCTTCTTGAACACCCCTTCCTGAAGTCAGGGCATCTTTGGGTGGTATGCAAGCGGGAGTAATGGGAGTATAGGCAGGTTGCCTGTAGGCGGTCAGCAATGCGGGGGCAGGCTTGGATCGTGCAATCTACAAAAGTGGGGCGAGGCTCACGCGGCGCGACCAGACACAACATGACCCCCTCCAATGGAATAGGATCTGCGAGCCAGTGCTCGGTAGCAACATGAGGTGTATACCGAGGCGGGTGGAACCAAAAATGGGCATTATGTGCTTGGGGGCATATATAATACAATTCAAATTTAGGGATAGCAAAGCCACCCTGCGAGTATGGTCGCATAAGTGTGTCCCATTGTATTCGTGGCTGTTTGCCTCTCCATACAAACCTAATCAGCTCCGCTCTGAGAGAGGAGGAAAAATGACATCCTGGGTCGTATGGAATGTTCAAGAACAGATTCAAAATTTTTGTGAGGACCACCATTTTAATGAGGGAAATACGGACCGCCATGCTAAGGGGGAGTGCATTCCACAGAGTGACGCAGCCAGTAACATGGTCCAATGCACCCCCATAGTTTAGCCTCGTCAATTGCTCGCGGTCTGTCGTGACGTGTATCCCTAGGTATTTCACTTCATCAGAATACCACACAATGGGGAAGTCTGCATCGAATGGTGTAGCTGAAGCGGTCAATGGGAAAATGTGAGATTTGGCCCAGTTAATATGAATACCGGAGTGGCCACCAAACTTGACAAATTCCCGGAGGAGCGGATTAAGGTTTTGGTGCGGTTCTTTTATATAAAGGGTAACATCGTCAGCATATAGAGATATGAGAATTGGGCGTAGAAAGCAACGGAACCCCTTTTCCTGATGAGGATGCCGGACCTTAATCGCCAGAGGCTCCATGGCGAGGGCGAATAAGAGGGGAGACAGCGGGCATCCCTGCCGGGTGCCACGCGAGAGAGAGAGAGATCGAGGGAGAAAAGAGATCGAGGGAGAAACATGTCCATTGATCAGTACTTTTGCTGTCGGCGAAGTGTATAGGAGTCGGATCCAGGCTAAGAAACCCTTGGGAAGTCCCATACATTGAAGTATAGTAAATAGGTAATCCTATTCCACAGAGTCAAAGGCCTTCCTGGCGTCAAGGAAGACCGCCACTAGTGCCAGCTGTGGGTCTACATTTTGTAGAATGGAGAAAAGCGTCCTAAGATTGTGAGAGGTTGCCCTACCAGGAATGAATTTGGCTTGATCCGGTAAAACTAGGTTCTCTAGAAGGAGCTTGAGGCGACTGGCCAGTAATTTGGCGAGTATTTTTGCATCTGTGTTGATAAGAGAGAGGGGGCGATAGAACTCGCAGCTGTCCGCAGGCTTACCTGGCTTCAGTAATGAAGTAATGAGCCCCTCCCTCATAGGCGCAGGTAGGATCTGAGTTTCCTGGGCTTCCAGGAAAACCTTCTTCAGCACTGGGAAAAGATGATCGATATACATTTTGTAAAAATCTATGGGGAGCCCATCGGACCCTGGTGCCTTTCCTGATTTCATCTACACGATAGCTTCACGAAGCTCATCATCCTCGAATGGTGCAGCCAAAAATTACCGCTGATGATCACCCAACCATCCCAGCGCTATATCATCAAGCTAGTGTGAGAGATCTGGGAGAGAAGTGTGACGTGAGCTATACAGATCCGCATAGAATTCAGTAAATGTATGTAGAATGTCCAGACTATCCCTATGACGCACCCCATTCCCATCAACCACATCCAATATACAATTAGAAAAGCGGGGTTGTCTAATTTCAGTCGCCAGTGCCCGTCCAGGTCTCTCACCCTCCCCGTACCTACGGACAATAAAGTACTTGCCTCTGAATTTGACTTCCCGGTCCGCAGTGGCAATAAAATCTCTTAGGTTTTCCTGGAGTAATGCCCTTTGGGCACCCGACGTCGTATCTCACATGTCTAGTTCAAGTTGTGTCAGCTCGTTTTCAAGAAGCCGCAAATTTCTCCGAATATCTCGGAGTACTCCAAAACTTTTGGACATGTATGTGCCACGTATAGTAACTTTAAAGGCCTCCCAGATCGTGCCCACGTGTGTAATGGAGCCCTTATTACTAGTGGAAAAAAATCAGCTATTTCTTCACCAATCTCTGCCTGAAAGATAGTATCCAGAAGTGCTTCTGGCACAAGTCTCCAACATCGTGGGGTGGCAATTAAATTAGGGGGTGTTCTCTCCAGGCACAGTGGCGCATGGTCCGAATATGTTCTGGCCATATGCTCTACCGAGTGAACCCAAGTGCTAACTCCTCGGGAACAAACCCAATAATCTAGGCACGACCAGGTCGAGTGTCCGGCCGTATAAAAGGTGTCCTCTCTGTCCGGTGGATGGACGTAGCGCCATGCATCTATGAGCCCGTGATCTAGAAATAATTGAGAAAGGACATCCTGGGTGTTGGTGTAGTGGTGTGGAATAGAGGGTTGTCCGTATTGGGACCATAACAACAAGCCAGGGTAACCGATTGTGTGCCCAGCATACCCCAGAGCAAGCAACTTCAACCTGAGGGATTACTAAACATGCCTCCGAGTATAAAGGGTGTATTTTTCTTTACTAAGATGAGTGTGCCTCGTGAGTATGTAGAATAGGAGAACACGCGGGCAGAGGCCCACTTGGTGCCAAAACAATTAGCACGTCGAGGGTCAGTGTGCGTCTCCTGAAACATTGCAACTTTTATGTGATGTCTGTCAAGATACGCCGGTATTTGTCAACGTTTGCAGGGATCCCCAAGGCCCCTGACATTCCATGTGATCAGTTTTATTCGTAGCTGCTCAGTGTGTAACGACATTCCGAAGATAGTGTAGTACTATAGTAAATGTATCAGTGTACATAAGATGTGTGTATAAGCCAAGAAATGTTAGCATGTCCATCCGATGCCGTCTCATACACATAAATGCAATATGTAACATTCCTAACCCAAATCATCCCCCAAACAACTCCCATAGCATGTCGGCATTGGGTCGACTAGCTAACAACCATTCCACCCCCACCCACAACAGCACCCCAATCGTGCCGGTACTAAAGTTTTTTTTGTTTTTTTGTTGTTGAAACATTTGTTATTGTTTTCATAGCATCAACTCAATACAAGCCCCGCTACCCCCCCCCTTCAAAGAGGATACTTTACATACAGTGTTGCCATCCAATGTCCAGGAGCATAATCATCCAGCCCATGCGGGCCTCCCCACCCCATGTCAGTGTGCCCCCCTCCGCCTTCCCCTCTCCTGATGTGGCCCTCCCCTACTATAAATCATGCTGCCGGTACTAAAGTTGCCCACCTATAGACCCCAAGCAACGTAACTGTACTGTCTTAGTCAAGAAAGTCCAACCAAGCAGGGAAAAGAAACAAAAAAGATAAGGGCATAAGCAGTATGGGGGATCTCCCATAAGGGGAGGCGCCCGTGGGCTACGAAACCTTCCCGTGTCCCAACTCTACTGCATTGCTGTCCCCAGGTGTCACGATGTGAGGGGGGAAATAGAGTGGTGAGGGAAGGGTGCTTGCGAAGTCTATTACCAACCTACCAAAGAGAACTTATCTTTTAAGTCATAAATCTTATACAGTGTATAGAGCCCAGAGGGCACTTATTATTAAGCCTGGGCAAAGCACTACGCTACGCTCGCGTAGTTTGCGAAGTTCGCGCTACTTCGCACTACGCGAACTGCACGTAGCCCAGTGCGAAAACGCGTAGCGTAGTGTTGCGTAGTGCTGCGGTCATTTTTTGCTTGCTCGCGGTCCTCAACGTCAAGTTGGCGACCGCGAGCAAGCAAAATGACATCCCGGCGAGACTTTTTCCTTGTTCGCGATCAGCAACTTGGCGATCGCGAGCATGGAAAATAAACCTCCCGGCGAGATTCCCAACGCGAGGAGGTCAGGTTTCTCATTGCGAGTGGTCGCGAATGCTCGCGATGAGAAACTACCAGTTCGCGTTGAGAAAGCTGAAGCTCGAGTAAAAATCTACTCGAGCAGCAGAAAACTACAGCTCGCACTGTGCAAGATGCCATTTTCAATGATTGCACAGTGCCGGTTGCTTGTCCGCACTTGCAATCATTGAAAACGACATCTGGCACAGTGCGAACAAGGTACTACGCAGTTCGTGAAGTGCTACGCGTAGCTCGCGTAGTGCGAACTTCACTTTGCGTAGCTTCGCGAAGTGCTACTTCGCGAACTACGCCCAGGCCTACTTATTATTATAATTAAATTTATATGGCGCAACAGCTACCCGGAGGTTTTCCGGCGCCTACGGACTCGCGCTGGAAAGAGAACGGGCAAACTCTAGTGGTTAAATAACTATGTTTTTGGCCTTTACGGAACTTGTGGTAAATAGTTTCGTGGCGGAGTAGAAGTGGGAGTGAATTCGAAAGTGAAGGAGCCAAGTAAGCAAAGGCAGTGATTGGTGACTCTCGAGATACGTGACCTGCGTGATTGCCCCTCCCCTGAGATGGAGTCAAACTTGGCGTGCTGAACGCCGAGAGCATACCTGATCGGAGCAGAACAGTGGCCGAATTCAAAGCGGTTTTCTTTGGCTTTCTCCCGCAAGGCAGAGTTCTGTCCTGTTTTCAGTCACGGAGACATTTGAAGCCAAAGCGCTTGGGGAGGGGGGAGGGTGGGGGGGGGGGTGGAGGAGGCGGAGGGGGGGGGCGTCCAGGCAGGCCGGTAGTGGAATTACCTGACTGAGGCCAGACTTAATTTTTACCGGCTGGTTGGACCCCGCTCAGTTGCCAGTGCCGGACCTTGTATAGAGCAGATCCGAGCCGCATCGAGACAGCTGCAGCTTCCAAAAATCGAAGCAAAAGAGGTGGGGCCGCTTTTACTCTTCTGGAAACAAGGTGAGAGGAGGGGAAGTAGTGCCAAGGAGGCGAGAGCTACATGGGGGGCTAAGCTATTTCAATGAGTGGCTGAAAAGGACTAGTCACATACATTACAAGGGGGGGAGCCCTGTTTCTGGGGGACACTTACCTGCCAGCAACCTTGCCGCCACCGCCACAGAGCCCTAACGCCAGTGCCGCCATTCCGGGACCACAATACCCTGCAGCTCCAGAGGAGAGCACAGCGCGCACGCCCTCTACGCGCACACCAAGCGCCAGGAGGCGCTTATAAGGTTTACAAGGGCAGGCCCGTCTTTGCCCGTCCGGGACCGTCAGAGGCCAGGCTGGGCCACCCCCCCTGACGTCACCATCATTATTTAGCTGGTTCCTGCAGTGGTGAGTGGAGATTTTGCATCCATCTCATGTTTGGAGACAACAACATCATGGGCAAACGAAACCAAACTCCCGCAGTGCGTAATACCACGTCTATTGACACCATGCTGGAGAGGGCGATGAACATAGTCAGTAATGAGATTGAATTGACTGAGAGGCATCTGTCCCTGGGCTTAACAAAACCTCATTCTGCCACACAAAATGAGAACATCGATGTAAGCGACCCCCAACTAATGACACAGTGAGGTTGATTATGGCCTACATGGCTCACATTTACTAACCGGAGAAAATACATTGAGTGCTGAGGAAACTGGTCACATAGGGGTAACAGTAGACCTTGCATCCGGGAGTTGCCCAATTGACATTTTAGTCTCGGCAACTACAGACACATCCCCGAATCTAGAAGTATGTGTAGCAAAAAGGAAAAGGAAGACAGCGAAACCAGTTTGCTCCAAACGGAAACAGCCTCCACGCTTGAACTCCCCAACGTACCATGCTAAATATGTGGACCCAGGGCCCGAAAACCCCAGTGGACCCAACACCCTTCAGCGACCCAATTGATTCAGTTTCATTGGAAATTTTTAATAATTCTGCACACACTCAGACGGAACCTATACAGACTCCTTTTTCTAATTTTACACTTGGGGACACTGCTATGGACATTATTATAGACACACTGTATGACCGAGTTAAAGTGCTTGTTGATAAAAACTTTGCAAACCTATGGAAGCGCTTAGATCGTTTGGAATCCCCAACTACTAGGGTAAAATCACCCAGCAAGGATTCTAAATAGCCATCCCAACAGGGTAGCCTCCAGAAAAAATTAGTTCAGAGCGAGCAACAATCGTCCATAATTTCAAAGCAGCCCCCTGTCTCCTGTGATACTAATAGTAAAACTAGAGATCACATCCTTTTAAAATCACGCACTGACTCCGTTAATACCCAAAATATATTCCCACTGCTTTATCACATTCTACCACTCAAACTGGTGTTCATGCAGTCTCCACAGCTTGTACGAGCGCTGTCGGCATTAATATCAGTGGGTATGCCGAGTCAAATAAGGATGTTTTAAGTCTACCTCCAGCGTCTTGTCCGTATGTCCGGATTCTCTGAGGGGTGCCTCCATTAGAGAAGAACAATTCTGAGTCCTGGGAACGATTACGAAACAAAAGTGTGGATTGGTTGGCTAAATACAAAGGGTACAGGAGGTCTGACATGAATGATATTTTAATGGTACGAAGGGTGGGTTGGGTTGGGTCGGGTCCAAGCCTTGTTAGATCAATACTGGCCACAAGGGAGATTAACTGCCCCCTACCTACAAACATCTGTGCACTACCCCTTGGCTTCTTTTATAGACCACCATTCGAACAGCAATCACTAATCAGCCCCTCATACCAGTCCGTAAATAGGTTCTCTGCCATTTCCGATCTCGATACCCTTGATTGACCTTTACTTAAATCGATTGAACTAGCCCCTCCGGCACCTATGGAGATTATCCCAGCTAATAACGACCCGGAGGCTGAAATTATTCTTGTAAATGATCGTCCTGACTCACTATTACAGGTGTTGAGCTGGAACGTGGTCGGATTGGCTTCCAAATTAAATATCGATGAATAGGTCAATATGGTAAATAAACACGACATCCTTTTGTTTCAGGAGACTTGGGCAACCAAAGAGTTATATCTTGAAGGATATGAATGTTTTAATATTATCTCCCCCCATCCCAAGCAAGGCAGACCCTCAGGTGGTCTATCGATATGGGTTAGTATCGCATCGAGCGGCAGTGTAACATTAATCCCCACCAAAATGCCAATTTTCAAGCTTGGATATATACACGGGGGGTTTCGATTTGTTTTAATAATTTTTATAATAATGATTTTCTAATCATACCTAATGTGAACTTTGTTAACCTCTTCAACTTTATTTCGGATATGGATAATTTGTTGGAAAAGCAAAGACTGGTAGGGATATGTTTGGGGGGCGATTTTAATGCGAAGAATGCAGGGGGGAATACCTTGACCCCCAACCAGCATATTTCAGTCAATCCGTGCAAAAGTGGGTATGAATTAATAGATCATTTATTAAATAGCAGTCTTTCAAATGTTATGGACATTGCAGCTGTAAATAATGAGGATAGTCTAATACCCACTTATAGAGGTCTTGGCCGAGCCTCAATTATAGACTACGTTTTTATATCAGCACTATTAGAAGACCATTTAGTTGCAGCAGAGATTAAAGCATCCATCTTTGGGGATCATAATCCAATTTTAGTCTCTTTTAGGGCTGCTCTTAGACCTGACCCTAGAAAGGAGCCAGGGGCCGATAACATAGAATCTTCCACAGACAACTTAAGAGTTAAATGGAAAAGCATGGATTGCCCCAGGGTGTTCCAAAAGATGGTAAAAACCTATCCATCACTTTGTGAGACTTGTCTCATATGGGACAATCCTAACCAAGAGGCAGTTTCTGCTTTTGTCCTACTATGTGCAGGCATTAAAAAACTAATTTCGAGACCTGTAGTTCCACTCAGTCCCGACCCTAGGTGGTTTAACAGCATTTGCTCTAGGGCAAATAGAGAACTTAGAGCCGCCCTATCAGCTTCCCCCAGAGACCCTGATCTTATCAGATTATTAAGGTATATTTTTTAAAAGAGCAGTGAAGCAGGGGCAAGATGTGATTTTAAAAGAGCACTGGAGTAACTTGGCTTGTGCTGCAAAGCTTAATTATACAAATGGTTTTTGGACAGCCGCAAAGTCAAGCGTGGGTAGCCCATTTTTCAAAAATATATGCTGTTACATCTCAGTGTGAAGATACTTTTGACAACCTCGCTGCTGCTCAAATCCAAATATCTTTATCGGAAGTTGAGGATGCAATTAACCAGAGCCTGGGCAACAAAGCCCCGGGCCCGAACGGGCTACCAATCGACCTTATAAAATATAGGCCAGAGTTTGGGCCACTTTGCTACTCAAGGTTTTTAATAATTTGACAACAACTAAAATCCCCAATACTTGGTCTACATCTGTAATTGTTCCCATCTTTAAAAAGGGAGATCGATCCAACCCGAGTTGTTATTGACCAATCTCTCTAATTAATAATACCCTTAAGATATTGGGGAGGGTCTTATTTAACAAAATCAGAACTTGGGCAGAGGAAGAAAATATATTAAACAAATGCCAGTTGGGTTTCCGAATTCACCTTGGAACGGTGGAACAGTGTCTTAATCTTAATTTAACTATAGGAAAATATACAATCGCTCGACACAGTCCCCTTTACCTAGCATTTATGGATCTCACCTCCGCATTTGATTTTGTTAATAGATCTCGGCTCTGGAAATGTCTGTTAGACTACGGGTTGGACAAAGACATGGTGCACTTTTTAGCGTATCTACATAGGGATTTAAGGGCTCGGGTGAGAATAAGCACGGATGGGGCAGTTTCAGGGGATATAGTGGTTGGAAGAGGCGTCAGACAAGGGTGTGTCCTTGCCCCACTTTTGTTTATTTTATATGTTAATGAGCTACATAATGCGTTGTCTGACCAAACGACAGATGTCCCAATAATTAATGGTAATAAACTGCCTGCTCTATTATATGCAGACGATGCTGTTTTAATGGGACGCACACCCAATGCTCTGCGTATTTTAGTTAGGGGTTTTGTAGTTTTTATGAATAGTCTGAATCTTTGCACAAATTTTAAGAAATCCTTTTTAATGTGTTGTGGTCCTAAAAAATGCCTTATTAATGTCATTACCTCGGGCTCAGATACCCTGTTACGCACTCGCACTTTCCCGTACTTGGGTTTACAATTTTCAGAGAATGGATCCTGGGCACCTCATTTGGCATATGGCCAGACCAAATTTTTAAAAGCAGTTAATTCGATAATAAGTCTCCCTCAACCGAAAAGAATCGAGGTAGTACTGTCCCTACTTAAAATTTATAGAACACAATGTGTACCAATCATGACTTATGGGGCTGAAATTTGGGGTTTTATAAACCTGAAAAGCGTCCAGGTTGAAGAAAATAGATTTTGCAGGAGAATTTGGGGGTTACCAATTTCATCATCTACTTTTGCTTGCCATAACGAGTTAAAATTATCTTACTTAGAGGATTATATTAGGTCCCGCCCTGTCATGTTTTGGCTGAAGGTCTGGCAAAACCCGGCAGCCTCGCTAACAAGGGAGATTATAGTTGATTGTTTAAAATGTGACAGGGGAGGAGACATACCGTGGCTCGCAGAAGTACAGACAAATCTGACAAGAGTTAACCTTGGTCATATCTTTCATAAACCAGACCAACTAGATGGAATTGATAAAAAGATTGTCCGCAAAGCCTTATACAAACATTATGGGGACATAAGATATGCACAGGAACACACCAAAGTATCCATGGCACAATACATGTCAATGGCAGAAGAAGGTGGACCTTCCTCTTGTTTACCAGCTAGTTATTATTTAAGAGATCACTCGCTGGTAGCAAAGCCTTCTTTTTCGCCTTAGATCCGGCACAATAAAATACTTGCTGTGTTTTCCATTAGGCTATCAACCCAACATTGAGGATTTGGCTTGCCCTTGAGGCAACCTAGGAAAGCAGTCTATGTTGCATTTCTTGCTCTTCTGCACTTTTTATCAAAAGTACAGTATGCAGCTACTGATCCCATTTTTTAGGGCTAATGGAATAACGGATTTTAAGGTTGCATATAAAACTATTCTTCAGCTTAATGGTGAGGATTTAACATTTCGAGTTTGCACTTTTCTTCCATGAATTCTTGAATGTTGGACTAGGACGCACTATATGCACTTTTTGATTTTATACTTAAACAGGGTAATATGTGATAGGAGTGATATCTGGACGTATAGAGCACCATGTATGGAATGCAATACGTTTGTTCTCTCTTGCTGCTATTTTTCTCAGTCCTATTTGCACTTTGAATATTGGTACTTTCTCACACGATGCTGCTATTTGCAATACTGGTAATGATCTTGTGATGATTATTAAATTGTTTTATGTGGTTTGCTTTTAATAGTAGCTGAGGGCTTTTTTAATGCGATTTAATAATTTGTCCATCCTTGCTGCTATCTTCTGAAATATTTGCACTTTGCCACTTTAGCATATGAAGCTGCCATCGAACATGCGTGATAATTCTGCAATGTTTAATTGAATTGTTTTATAGTCGAGATCTGTTCTTAAATCTTAAAGATGATGGATCAATGTAAATGCTTTCATGATTAATTATGTGAGAAATGTTTGTACTTTTATGGATAGTGCCTATCCGAATAAAGATCAATGAAACTGAAGCAATGGACCACCCACCCATACGTGCTTGTTTGATCCTGGGGACTTGAAACTTTACCTGATCGAAGAAGACGCGTAGGGAGTACGGGTGTACCAAGGCATTGAGATAGTGTGGTGCTGTACCTGCTTTAACCCTATGCATGTAGCAAAGGGCTTTACATTTGGAGTGATTTTCCATCCGGAGCCAGTGTAGGTCGCGAATGGACCTGTGGTAGATGCCATTCTAGGCAACTGGCATAGAAGTCTGGCTGCAGAATTTTGGACTACTTGCAGCTTCCGAAACACCTCCTTATTTGCGCCCAAGTACAGGACGCTGCCGTAGTCCTGTCTGGACACGATCAAGGCCTGGACAACAGTTTTTTGTGTAGAAGGTGGCAGCGTCCAGAGTATTTTTTTGAGCCATTTCAGAATTGTAAAACAGTTTGAGGCGACCTTAACCGCTTGCTGTCTCATAGATAGTTGATAATCTATGATTATAACCAGGTTGCGGACAGATTGTGACAGTTGGGGGAGATCACCCATTTGAGGTGGCCAATGTTGGGGGCCCCAGAGAGCTTTATTTCTGAGGATTAGGAGTTCAGTTTTTCCTCCTTTAGTTTCAACCTATTAGTATGCATCCAGCCAGCTTTCTTTTGTAGCCCTACCTGGACACATTGGAAGTCTCCTTGGTAGACAAGGAAAAGATCAGCTGGGTGTCATCCGCATATGAATATATAGTTAGCCCAGCCTCTTCAGCTATAGTAGCCAGGGGGTTAACATAGATGTTGAAAATTAATGGGCTAAGTATAGAGCCCTGTGGCACTCAATACGGGGAATCATGGGCCTTAGAGCTTGCCGTCAAAGAAAAGACCTGAAAAGTCCTGTTTGACAAACAGCTCGACAGCCACTTGAGTGCTTATCCGACAATGCCCCTAGAATGTAAGACTTGTAAAAGGGTTGTGTGGGAGACAGTGTCGAAAGCGGCACTCAAGTCAAATAGTGCCACAGTATCTCCCATATCAAGACGTTGGCGAATGGTTTCAGTGACTCCCAAGAGCGTGGATTCAGTAGAGAAGCCCGCTCTAAATCCTGATTGAGATGAGTGTAGGATACTTTGGGAGTCAAAAAACTGCGTCAGCTGAAGGTTGATATGTTTTTCCTAAATTTTGGAGAAAGCTGGGCGAAAGTTAGATAGAACTTCCGGATCAGCATTTACTTTTTTTTTTTTTTTTTTTTTTTTTAATCAAGGGAAGGACCATGGCATGTTTCCAAGCCGCTGGTACTGATGCTTCACGTAGTGAAGCATTGAGGAGTTCCATAATGACATTAAGTATTGGTAGTTCCAATTTTAGAAGAATTGGGATGGGAAGAGGAACTTTAGGGGAGCCAGATTTAATGCTCGTTAGAATACGGCAAAAGGAAGGAGCGTCAAGAGGCAGCCAATTTTCATGCGCATTGCCAGGTCAAGCATTTTTGTCCTGTATCAAGGGCTGGTGAGTACAATCTGATGGTGAGGCGATGGTCTTAGGTAGCAACTCCCAATTAGTTGTCTTAGTGTCGAATTCTAAATAGATATTATCAATTTTATCTATAAAGAACTCTGCCAGATCTTCGCATTGTGCTTCATTTAACACCGGTGGCTCTGGTTGGCAAGTTGCGCCTGACAGTTCTTTCACCACTTTAAACAGGATTTTAGGGCTGTTTCATGACAGTAAAATTATGTTATTAGTGTGCTCAGCGCGAGCGGCGTTACACAGGGCATGATAGCCTTTTATTGCCAGTTTACAAGTATGTCTTGATGCCGGCGCATAGTCTTTCCTCCAGCGTCCCTCCAAGGCTTTGCATTTCGTTTTTTCTGCCTTTAGTTTTTCAGAAAACCAGGGGGCAGGAGGACGATGATTGCTCTTTTTTTTATTAGACAAAGGAAGACCTGCATCAATAGACGACGTCAGACAGTTTTGAATAGTGTCAGCATCTGCTGTACTGACTGTGGTGTTTACAGGAATGGTAGTCTTTAGATGAAGATTAAAGCGATCAGCATCTAGCTTTTTCCAATTCCTGAACCCCGCTTTGATGGAGGATGAAGAGGAGTTCTCACGCCACATTTCCTGTTTCTCTTTAAAGCCAACCACAAAATTATCTGACCATAGTATAGGGAGAGCTACCTGGCATGAGATATTAGCTAAATTAGAAACAATCGGGTCCAATAGATGACCTGCCTAATGGGTGGGGCCTGAGTTACAAAGAAGAACATTCATGGCAGCCAAATCAGTAGTGAGAGTGGAGCTGATAGTGCAAGTGGGTTCGTTGCAATGTATGTTAAAATCTCCTAAAATAGTAAAATTAGTAGCTTCTAACAATAGAGGGGCGATAAGATCTGGGAGCGCAGCTGCCCATGCACTCGCCGGAGGGCGATAGATCAGGATCCCAGAGAAGGTGAATTGTGAAGTAAGCGAGAGTTTAAAAAGACTGGCTTCACAGCCCTTAAAGGGTAGGTCCTCCCATTTGCAGGTGTAAGCATTTTTGAAAATTATTCCTATACCCCCTCCAATTTTATTCATGCAATCCTTTAAGGATCGTATAGTTAGGAGGTAGAGCGATAGCAATGTCAGGTCCTGAGCTGGCATTTAGCCAAGCTTCCGTAAGGAAAATGACGTCAGGTTGTGTATTCAGTAAGGAGGTCATAGATGTCTTCCTTATGTTTGGAAAGTGACCTACAATTAATACTAAAAAAAGGCAAATTCATTCAAGAAATCTGCATCATTATTAGCAGAGGGCAGCGTCAGTGTATTGTGGTTCCTGGGGGTCGGTTCCCTGCTGGGTAGTGTGGTAAAAGAGAAACCACAGCAGAGAAAATTAGAAGAAGAGTTTCCTGGCAGGAGAGGCTTACAGTTCGGTCGCGGCTTAGGATGAAGAGCATGTAGCAATTTTTGTGAATAAGTTCTATGGCCATTAAAAATTAGAGCAGGAGTTGTGGCCCCTGGCCCCGGGCGGACGGGTGCAGACGGGATTGCCTTTGGCGCGCCACCGGCACGCCCACTGCGCGCGTCCGCTGCACGAAGCGTCAGGCTTGGAGATTTATACAATCTGTCTGTCAGCAGAACCCCGCCTCCCCTCACCTCTAACCCGGAAATGAAGCTAACTGCCGCTCCCTCCACAACTATCGGGAAAACCCGCGGTGGACCGGAGAGCGTGCGGTGACAAGAGGATGTCTGAGATGTGCAGGTAGGCGAAATAGTGCAATAAACAATTGGATAAAAGTTTTAAAAGAAGTAACAATGCAATTTAAAAGGATACGCAGAAACCGCCTCTACTGTCAGGCTCTGGTTCACAGCACGCGTCCGCTGCGCGAAGTGTCAGGCATGGAGATTTATACAATCTGTCTGTCAGCAGATCCCCGCCTCCCCTCACCTCTAACCCGGAAATGAAACCAACCGCCGCTCCCTCCACCACAAATCGGGAAAACCCGCGGTGGACCGGAGAGCGTGCGGTGTCAAGAGGGTGTCTGAGATGTGCAGGTATTATTATTATTATTTGCTGATTTATACAGCGCATAGCTGCCCCAGTGACGGGGTGTCCAAGCGCTACCCAAAAGAACAAGTGGAAAGACTACTCCAACTAACACAAACCAGAATTACTCCCGGAAAAGCCAGGTCTTCAAGGCCTTGCGAAATATCAGATGATTCTGCAAACCTCTGATAGATAGGTAGGCGAAATAGTGCAATAAACAATTGGGTAAAAGTCTTAGCTGTCCGTGTCCATCTTGCAGTTGAGGCGACCCATCCCGAAGGGCGATCTCGGCCCCATCCTGGGAAGACAGGCCGTGTGGAGCTCATCAGTACAGCAATAACGTACAACCTACCCCACTAAAGGTGGGGGGATCAAATCTGGGTCATGCAATGACGACATCTATTGCCCAATTTAGTCCAGGGATGGAGAAGGAGATCTAGAAGCATGGTCTCGTAGCGGTGACCTTCGCTGAATATTCTGCAGAAAATCTTCCACTTGCTGCGGATTAGTGCAGAAGATATGCTTGCCCGGATACATAATCGGGAGTCGTGCATGGTACATGATGGCATATTCGATTTGAGCCTTGCTCCGTTTGTGCTCGACAGGCAAAAACGTACGGCGCGCCTCCTGAACCGCCATAGTAAAGGCAGGGTAGATGGTGAATTCATTACCCTCGAAGTGTAGTGTCTTCTGTTCATGAGCTTTCTTAAGTGCAGCATCACGATCTCGGTAGTGCAGAAGACGTGCAACTACGGGTCGTGGAGTTTCTCCCGGTGGAGGCAGGGGACCCAGGGAGCGAAGTGCATGCTCCGCCACCTGCTGCGATGAGAAGGAATCTGCGCCGAAGGTACCAGTCAGGAGGCGCTCAATGAAGTCTTCCATGCGCCCAGGGTTTGTGGTCTCCGGTATGCCAATAACTCGAATGTTATTCCGGCGGCTCCGGGCCTCCAAGTCTTCATTTTTGGCCGTGATGACTTTTAACAACTTATCCATTTGCGACACTTGCTGCTGCATCTGAGAGGTGACATCCTAACCCTCCGAGATGAGTCGCTCAGCCTCCTTCAATTGACCATCATGTTTGTCGACTTTCTGGACAAGGAAATCCAGTCATGTCCATTTTCCCAGAAAGGTCAGTGAGGCTGTGCTGCATAGCCAGGAGTAGTGTTTTTACATCATCTTCCGGGGTCAGCGAGGCTGCCTGCGACTGGTCAGTGTTGGTCTGTCCGGAATCAGCCGAGGTGGACCTCAAAGCGTTTTTTTAGGTTTCGAAGGTGAGTTTGGGTTGGCGGCCATCAGGTTTCCCCATTTTGCGCGTGATTGTTGCGGAGAGGAAGAACAGTATCGGGGGTCACCACACCCAGGAGCAAACAGATTCCAGCCGGAGAGAGTCAAGTCAAGTAGGGCAGTCAGCAACCAAATAAAACAAGAGATAGCAGAGCGCCGCGATAGGTCGAGCCTGTAGTTGTAATCAGCAGAGGAGCTCAAGAATATATTAACAGTCCACCTGTATGCAGGGCAAACAGGCACCTTCGGTGAGTGAGCAGGCATTAATAGCAGGCACACATGGAAATATATTGCAGAAGTGTGTTTAAATAGGTGTCGCTTGTTCATCAATACTCTCTAGGCAGGAGGATCAGTTGCAGTGGAGCCATACAGCAGTGCACAGGACCGCAATGGTTTAGCTCCCTCGAGTGGTATACCAAGAGTAGGATCAGGATTGGTGTAGAACGGCGCCAAACACCTTCGGAGTAGCAGTGGATGACCGTGCCAGGGGGTGCAGCATAGCTTCCCAGTCCCCCCTGCATAACCATACCCCTCGCACAGTTACAGAAGGGCAGTTGGCAACTATGGGTGAGCACCAAATGTGGCAGGGTACACCACTAGCAGTAAGCCTCAGCTGGGCAACCAGAGGTCTCGCAGAACAGGTACAATCAGTCCCACTAGCAGCCTAACCCACGAGCAGTGGCTCCCAGCCACTCGGCAGACAGGGAGAGACAGGCAAGCCCAGGATGTTGGCTCCGTGGGAGACGCAGGTATGTGAAGATGCGGGGCGTCCTACAGGTTGCTATAGGTGCATTACAGCAGCAACGTCCATGTCACCACGAGATACCACGGCGCTGCTCACCCGTAGATAAGGGCATGCGAGGCACTCCGCAATTGAAGACCGTAAGAAGTCACACCAAGGGTCAATTATTAAGCTACAAGGCGGATTTGTAGGCAATAAAGTACTGCGCGGCTCCCGTCGCACACGCAGACAGCAGAGGAGAAATGGCGCACATCTATCACTAAACCTCCCGTCCCATGCCCCAGCCACCTCGCCGCGTCTCCGGTCAGGTCCAATCGTGCACCGCCTTCCGTAGAGATACGGATCACAGCATGCAAAGGGCCATCGCAGAGCAGATCTCTCGTCGGAAGGGCAGGGAGCAGGCTACTCAACGGCGGGCCCGCCGCCACATGGAATCCCCGGGGCTCTGGTAAAAGCGTCCGCCGCCTGGGTCATCAGGAGCAACGCCTCCTCAGTCCCCCGCAGCCTGAAGTCCGAACTGGAGGCACCTGCAAGAGGCGCGATTTTTGCCCCAGAGCTGCCAGATAATCCAGGGAGCAGCATAAAGGAGTTCTATGTGGTAGGAGCAAGGATAAATATCGGATTTTATCACCAAGCCTCCAGAGCCTTACAGGTGTGCGGCCATCTTGAATGTGCACCACCTAGTGCCCCCCCCCCCATATTTTTATTTATTTAACACATTTTTTCCTTTGGTTAGGCACAGGGAGATTAAATGATTTGCCCCGAATCACCAGATGTTGAGTTGAGGCCAGGATTTGAACCTGGGATATATTCCCTCATGTTCCCACATCTACTGTTAACGTGGTATCGAAGATCTGTCATGCACAAGTTACTTCACTATATTTAAAAGACAATTTCTTCTTTATCTGGACTATGCACATTACAATAACTAATCTGCTACCTTTTCAGGCTTGTGAAGTAAACCTGACCTAAATTAGGAAGGCTGGTTTTGGCCACCTATCTCCGTTTCTGCCACAATTTCCCTCAGTCTTAAGAGCCCAAGAGAAGACTAACACAAAAGCTACGCTGAAGACTGCTTCTCCGTGAACCACACAAAGGGTCACGTGCAATCCCTCTACAAGCCTTGAATGTGGAACTCTTTTGGCAACTTGGATCAAAGCACAAACCATCTAAACTAGCCAATCCATCCAGGTTCGGCTTGAAGTGAAATATGGAGCTGGGTATTGTTGGCATTTTGCGCCATCATCACTCAATGACTTACAAGTCAACCACTGAATACCAGTATACCAGCGCATACCAGAAGGACTTCTAATATGCAGTGAATCAAAAAATAATACGGTCAAGTTCATAACATTTCTTGATCTTTATTAAAAGCAGTGTTGACTGAATAATTATAAGCAAAAGTTTTATATTATTGTTGCACAGAAGTAAAGTATGGGACCTTTCAAATACTGCAGCATGTATGGTATGGATTAAACCCTTCAACTCATTTGTAGTCCTCAGTTTTACATGATACATAAGTATCCAACAACTTCCAACAGAAATTCCAATAAGAATTATCCTTGCTACAAAATTCATTTGTTTCAGCAGTGGGTGCACTTGGCCTTGTGTTACCTCCCTACACTACAGGCATTTGAATACGTTAAGCCTATTATTTTATTTTTTTTATTTCCCAGAGAGTACAGTATACAAACGTATTGCACAAATAGTAGATGAATACAATATGGTCAGTCAATTCATTATATTAATATAAAAGCAGTCACTGCAGAACGAACGAAAACACACACCTTTTACCAACGTATTGCACACCAGTAGCAAATAAATACAATATGAACAGTCGATTCATTACATATAAAAACAGTTATGGTAGATTCTATATTTATTTCATAGTACATCGAGGGGGGGGGGGAAACAGCAGCTGGATTCGCAGTTAACTTGTTCATAAAACAGTTTCTGGCAGCAAATTGTTATCAGTGAGTAACATAGGGACCCCTCCCCCCCCCATGCCCCTCAACAATCAAAGGCAAACCAGTCCTTATTCCCCAGACCTCAGTGAGCCAAGTGGTCATAGGGAACCAGATCTTATGGCCCCATTTCTTAAACCGCCTACCCTTACAGTTGTATAAAGCGCTTTCTTGATTATATATACTCCGTAATCAGCCCTAACGTGGGAGCTCTGGGTCTTTCCATCTTGTTGCTATTAACAACCGGGCTACTGCAACCAAGATAAAGATAAAGTTTATCTGGTTCGAATCCATTTGATCCCAGTTATCGTATCCAAGATGCATCATAAGTGGACTGATTCACACTGCTTTCCCAAACACGCTTTGCCATAAAATCTCCATTCCTCTCTTCAGGGGTTCTAGTTTTTCACAATCATAAAACATATGTATCACTTCAGCAGGGCCTTCCCTGCACCTGGAGCACTTATCCCTTTTCCACCCACACAAATAACTTTAGCTGGTGTAAAATATAGGTTAAAACCAGTCTTGTAATGCTGGGCCTTCAGGTTAGCCTAAAGAAAGATCTTCATTCCTAATGGGATTGACATAAATAGGTCCATATACCCTTCCCCTAACTTCTTGGCCCAATTAGCTTCAACCTTCTCCAGATTGTCCGGGGTTGAATCCAGTAGGATTTTATAAATGTGTTTACCCAGGAATCGACTATCCTAGTAATGCCAGATTATTCCAATTGCCTTCCCATTACATAATTTAAAAAAGCCATTAAGAGAGGGGATCGCCACAAAGGTGTATACTTATTATATCTTGGTATCGCCATTAACTTACACACCTAGCTCCAGAATTTCCAAGCAGCGATTAAACACTTCAAATGAGTATTTTGTAATAGCTAGCCTCAAGTTGTTGGAGAACACCCAGTGCTGCTCTTCCTATAGCCAGCTCATAAATTGTGGGGGGAGGGTTTGAGGACAGAGCCATATTCCTGAACATCGCAATTCGTATTTCCTACTGAGAACAAAACTCCCATCTGTAAAAGGGCCGATCAGTAATAAAATATCAAACCGGGGACAGCCCACCCACCCCGCTCCTGCGGAAGACTTAAACATTTTGAAGATCACCTTGTCTTCTGATATTGCCATATAAAGTTTATAAACAAGAATCCAGTTTTTCAAATATGGGACCTTTGATCTCACGGGGAAAAGAATGGAACATGGAAAAGTACCTTAGGGAGTACTACCATTTTGAGGATATTACATCTACATATTATCAATAAGGGCAGCCTATCCATACGTCTTAGGTCGTTACTGATCTTACTCAATAGAGGGTCCAAATTTTATCGGCCATATTGTATCCAACTTACAGTTTAACCCAAGAGACGTGGCCGTATCTGTCCTCCGGGTATCCCAAAACGCAATACTCTCCGTACAGATTATCTGCATCTTCTCCTTGTTCAATAGATATTCCCCTGCCAATATTTCAACCTCTGCCATCGCACTCTCCGAGTCTGAGATCACTATGACGATATCATCCGCGTATGCCAGTACCTTGGTGTCGTACTTTAACTGACATTATTGCTGGACTTTGCAAGAATTTTTATTGGATTGATCAATGTAGAAGGCAAACAGAATTGGAGAGCGGGGACAGCCCTGCCTTGTCCCTCTAGCCACCTCTATTCTTCCAGATTCTTTACGCATCATTTGAAGCCTGGCATACGAGTTTAAGTACATTGCCCTAATAGCAGTAATAAAACGTTGGCCAAATTTATTTTGCCCCAGAATTCCCCATAAATACTTCCATGACGCTCAGTCAAAGGCTTTTTCTGCTTCAAGATTATCATAGCCCTACTGTCACCTGCTGCTTCTGCAATATCAAATAGGGATATGGCATGTCTAATATAATCAGTAGATTACTTACCTGGTATGAATCCATGTTGCCATGGAGTGACTAGATGAGCTATGATCCTCCCCAGACAGGCCTCCAAGATTTTATAATAAAGTTTGGCGTCCAAATTTATAAGGGAAATTGGTCGGTATGAGGTTGGGTTATCCAAAGGCTTACCTTTCTTTGGGAAAATGACTATCAGTACCTTGCCAAGATTGAGGGAGCCCATTCTGCTGCATGCCTAAAAACAGTTCAAAGAGGAAAGGAGCTAACTCAGGATGAAGCTTTTCATACAATTCGAGAGGAATCTTGTCGGGCCTGCTGCTATGCCTTCCACCATTGTGATATCAGCCCAAATCTACCGAATCGCACTAGATCAATCCCTCCCAAGTCCCCCCTCGCCATCACCCTCCTACAACCCCCCCCCCCCGCCCTCCCCCGAGTCAGGACAGAGGAAATCCTCTTGATATAGTTATCCATTAAAAAAAATCAAATATTCTGAGGATGCCCTTAGGATCTGTTACATATAACCTGTCTTGCCTTTTAATTTTAGTAATGTTAATTCTATCTTCTGTCTCATATGTAGTAATAACAGCCTTCCCACTGACTCTGTATTCATAGTTTTCATTCTTATAAGCTTGATATCCTTCTGCGATCCTCGCACAGTAATATCTGTTCATCACTGCTTTTACCATTGCAACTTCTAGTTGTAATTTTGCCTCTTCCTGCCCCTGGCTCATTACTGTGTGCTTTTTTCCTAACATTGCTAACCTTATAATAAGCACATTGATTTGTTGCTTCCTTCTCCGTGCCACAAAACTAATGACCTCTCCGCTCAAGCCTGCTTTAAAAGCATCTCAAACCACTTCCCGTGAAGCACTACATCTGTTAACATCAAAATAGCCTGATATGCTCAATAAATAAGTTATTAGAAAGCAATATTCTGTCAAACGTCCATTTGACCTGACCCTACAACCTCCTTGAACTGGGATATCTAAAATTAGGGGATTGTGATCCGACAGAAGTTTAGGTGGTTTATTGATTCCTACCTTACCCAGCATAACAGAAGAAACCAAAAAAAACAAGCATTTGCAATGCAATAGGTCTCGCATTACTTAAAGTTTGAGCTATTGATGTTGCAAGTAATAAAGCAACGCCACTAGCTCAAACTTTCAGTAAAACGAGACCTATTGCATTGTAAATGCTTGTTTCTTTCTGGGCCAGGCAAGATGAAACAACACAGAGAGGTTGCGGACAGCAATACGGAAAGGCGGTGGGAAGCAAAAACTATGGCACGGAAAGCAACATAGAATGCCGGGTTGAATGATGCAACACCGAAGGTAGGTAGGGCGGAAGCAACACCGAAGGTAGGTAGAGCGGAAGCAGCATGGAGGGTGGGGAACATAATTAGCAACATGGAGGATGAGGTACACAGATAGCAACACAAGAGGCAAGAGCGGAAGCAATACAGGGGGCAAGTGCGGAAGCATCACAGAGAGCGGGAAAAAGTATACAACATGGGCAGCAAGAAGAGAAAAGTACCAGACAGGCTAAAGAGCAGGGCGACAAAACAAAGAAGGGGCATTAACACATGAGGGTGAGAGCATTACGGAGCACAGAGGGCTAGAGAAGTACATGAGGGAGACAGCTGGAAAACACTTGCACTGTCATTGAAGACTTATACAGAAAGAAAAAATTAGTGCCTGAAAATTTAACAGTGAAAGGACACGAGTAATGAGGACATGATCCAGGGTTGGGCGAAGAACAGAAGGCAAGTCAACACAAGCTAATGAATAAAAAGTAAACAAATGAGAGTGGGGCCAAAAAAGCAAACCGTGGGTAAGCAATGGCGAGCTCTAAGCTCACGGTAAGAGGACAATAGATCTTTTCGCACACAGCTTGAAGTGACTAGTAGGCACGACCTAAAAAGAAGCAATTGTAGGGCCATTAGGGGATTACATGGGATGTGAACAATCACTAAATGAGGAGGGCATCGCAATACAGACTATCGACTAAAGAAAGACGAGTGATAACTCGGAGCACAAACTGGAAATTAAAGTATACAGACCTAGATGCACACGCCTTGCTCTTAAAGTAGGGAGAACAGAGGACATTGAGCTAATAAAAAGGAATAGAAAAACGAAGGCACAGACCACCTACACTGTGAACATACATTAAAAGGGGAAGTCCAGCATCGCTTACCCTACGCTGAAGGTAAAGAGGGTTAAGGGGAAACACAAGACTCACTAATGAGAAAGTAAAATTCAAAAACAATTGTATCAAAGACGACCTCACTGCGGATATACGATTTGCCTCCCCTCGAAAGGAGGTTAGGGTAAATGGCTACAGGTAGCAGGAGCAATGATGCCGATGGTCCTAGAGACATAATGCTCACCCGGCATCGGAAGCAGGAAGAGGACCAATACAGCGGTGCACTGACACACCCCGCTCCATCTCCCGATCGCCTCTGCTGTCATCGTCCTAATACTCCTAGCAGCCATAGTTGAGTGTACTTCCGGCTTCGAAAACCCAGTTCCGGAAACAACCCAGCTTCTGTTGCTCTCTGGTGAGTAGGCTGAACACAAGCTCGTCTTTTGTTTCAATGAGCACTCTACTCTTTCGTCCCTTTTCTATGTCAAGAACCGAGGAACTACATGGAAATAAAGAGACCCTGGAAACAGACAAGCTCTGAAGGCACAGTTTTTTTTTTACTAGTCTGCGATGCGGGCGTCCATCTTCCATTGGAGTAGATTTATACTAACTACCACCAAGCTTCACATAGAAATTAAACTTTCCAAAGACTTTTTTTCTATGTGCCAAATTATATATGTTATAAATAATTATAATTGTGATTATGTGTATTTTACGATTCTTGATCTTCTTTAAAATCGAGCCCATATAATTTACACGGTGCGTACATTTTCAGAAACAACTACTTTAGCGATTGTTTTGAATTAAAAACGTCGCAAGCAAATAGGTGTCATTGTGGCTTAGGTTACATTAGAGTAACAAGCAAAAGAGAAAGCAGCTCCATATCCAGGCCGGGAGGAGACCTGCGAGGGAGAGAGCTACCCGCGCATGCGAGGTACCTGTAACTTTCGCGTGTTCTGCGGCTCGTGCCCAGTGGCGGCATGTGCGGACTTCAAAACCGCCTGACTTTAATGAGTGCTGCGCGGCTCGTGCCTCCCAGGGAGGTGGCTGCCAAAGTGCCCAAGGCAAAAAAAACAAAAAAAAACACAGTACAGGAAGTCCGGCGGGAGCCCACCACGCCTTCGTGAATGGTGCATGGTGCGGCAAAGCAGGATTTCAGGCGGGGCTCCTGTGAGCAAAACGGAGCCCCTCGTGTTGCTGCAGTGACCGGCAGGAACAGCAGAAGACAAGCGCAGAGTCCCAACAAGAGCCGGTAAGTGCTTGGAGCGCGCGTGCGCATTTAAAAGAAAATGAAATTGCAGGAGGCTGCTCAGGACGGAAGAGGACAGGAGATGTGCACACCGCGTGGCTGTACGTGCGCGTACACCAACTCAAATCCGCCAAAGCCTGCGCGTGCCCATCTCCTGTCCCACTTCCGAGGCAAGTCAGCAACAATAGATCTTGCTGGCGACAGCAGCGCTTCGTGCTGCGTTCGCCAGGCGAGACCTAAAAACGATAGATCTGTCTCTGCAGAAAGTGCATCTGACCCGTTTCTGAAGACCTCTTGGATTCTGTCTATTGATATGGAAGATACAGATTTAACTAGTCTACCACAGGTTCCCCTTTTGAATGTAATGGATCCCAAACCTAAGGAAGTAAATGTGCAAATTTCCATGTGGGAGCGAGGGCCAGCCTTCTATGCTATCCAGGTGTAGAATGTACGTGACATTTACTCTCAGTATTGCAGGTGTGAAGAGTTACCTTGAGCCGGATACTGGCCTTTGCTTTTACCTTTTCCAATTTTTTTTGCCCAACGTAAAGGCTCCTCACCACTTCTAATGAAGGAGTGCACGTACCTTTACCATTTGTTTTCAAAACAGATATGATGGGGTTTTACAGACAAGCTATGTTAGAGAGGGAAAATTTCTTAGAGAACTGCTTAAACAAGAGTAATTTCCAACTGTATTGAATGATCTCTTTCCATTTCAGGTGGTCTGTGGCAAAGTTGTGAAATGTAAAACCTTTTTACAAATTTAACCTCTAGACTTCCTATGAGGCCTAGTAATCAAGAACCCCCTTCACATTTATAGTGCCTCTCCTCAGTTTAGAGCAAAATGCAGGAGCTGGAAGAAATTTCCGCCTTCCCATACTTTTGCCATATTTTCATGCAAACCAGGGAAAACAAAACAACCCGATTATGACTTGAAAGAGAACTAGGAAATGCGCCAAATCCAATTTACCCATAAAAAACAAGGGAAGATAATCTATTTGATAATTCTACTGGAAATCTCAGAGCAAAATATGGGAGAACCTCTCTAGATTGTTGTACAATCTGTCAATCAAGTAATGGGAGTGGAATGCTTGCTTTCCACTATGGCTTACGTAAAGAGACGTATTCACGCAATTCCTGAAACTATGTGGCAATTTGCTCAAAGCACTACGTAGGATACTTTCACCTACTTTTTCCAACACCTGTTGGCTCTAGGCCAGTCTAGCAGTGGTCCGTAGCCATCACATTTGTTACTGACTGCCCAGGAAGAACCTCTTGTGAATATGGGTGACCCCATAGTGATTTCAGCTGCTTCTTCTCTCTGGTTCACAAGTCGTCATTTGGGAAACCATGCAAAATTGCTAACAAAAATCGGCACTTAAGCAGAATGTTAAACTGCCACACCAGAACCTCAAAAGCAGCGGCTCTCAGGAGCTTGTACAGTTTCAACAAAACTATGAAAAATGGTGCTGCTTTATATGCCATATGGTGAAAAACTACAACACGAAGAAAGGCCCTTCACACAGTTGACTGAAGGGGTTATGCCCCTAAAAAGCTCTTTTTTTTAATAAAACATTTTTATTGGCATTTATAAACAATTACACACATAAGCACGAATGATAATGCAATTGTTATATAGGCGTACATAGCAGGAGCGCCCATTCACGTCCTTTTCGGGCTGCGCGTCTCTATTCTGAATTTAGCCTCAAGTAAGTGACCGGGGTCTGCGTCTGGGTGTGCCCTATTGGAGCGCAAGGTGGTCGCTGCGCTGTATGGGGGCTGTGCAGTGTGATTAATCCCCTGTGAGGTGTATCATAGAGGTTAGAGGGCTGCAGCCATTAAACTAACCGTCAACTAACTAGGGGAGAGGGTGCACTATGCCGCGGTCAATGAACAATAGTAGCTATGCGCCTGAGAGCTGGACCATCGTATGGGACAATGTCGGGGTTGTCGCGGACGCGTGCCCCTAAAAAGCTCTTATACATTTTTTCCATCAGTGGGTGAATCAATTCGGATGTAAAGCTCCATATGGCGCCAGTCCTGTTGTGATTCATGCTGCCAGTGACCAGATTCACTTCAGAGCTCTCCAGAGGATTGAAGCAATTAGAACGGTCAGGCTTACAGTGGGGGTAGATAATGGTTGAACTATACACTGTAAGCTGTAAATGTTCAAAAACATTTAGTTCAGCATTTCCATGGCTGCCTGCATTGTATCAATACCGATTAAATCTTTATTCCATTATATGGTTGGTTATTTAATAAAAGCTCCAGCTCAAGTATTGGCTTCAGAATTTAAATGTATTTCTTTTGAATTTATATGACTGACTTTTTATAATTTTATTTCTTGCCTGTTTAGAGTCCCCATTTACCCACTTCCTACTGCGGTGAAGTCTAGTACTTGGTCATATATAACAATATTAAGCCCTGGTGACCTGAAACCACTTGTGGTCTCTGGATGTTTTAACTGATGCTCGATTTGTTGGAAGGTCTGGCCTGGACACAATCTACGCCGCCGATAACTTTACATCCCATGACCAAAGGTTGAGAAAAATATTAATTGGCACACAGATTCAGATGTTCAAATTAGTCAATCGGATATTATGTAGGGATTTTAAAATCACCAAGACCATCACATATTGCAAATTCTTTGGAGCCATGCAGTTCTGTGAACCCTCATAAATTTTGTGTTAACAACTGAACTCCAATACCAACATCCAAGAAAAATAAAAGATTAGGTGCAGCATTGATTTTCCTAAATAACAGCGTCATAAACTAAAAGAAACACCACAATCGCGTGGACTCCCTCCAAAATGGTGACATCAGAGATAGATGGCAAAAGAATGTAGACCAAGGGTCATCCATAGTTGGCAAAGGGCATGATGAATGGGTGGGATTTCTCCAGAAGGGGTAGTCTGTACATCTAGACAAACTGTCACTTTCATTTTAAAATGTAATGATTAATGGTGTTATCCTCCAGTATAACACAATTGCTCCCACTGAGTCACTGGTAGGTGGGCAAGCAAAGGTAACTGTAATCAGATTTGAAAACTTAATTACAGGTATTACTCCGCTGCAATGCATAACATCAGCCGGCACTGACACGGACTCAGTCCACCTCATTTGAGCGGTCTCTAGTGGAATCCCTAGGATAACCATTCTATAACCTCATACTTATCCAGAGGCTATGACATCACTGTGCAGGACAGAGTCAAGGGACCGAGGCAGACATGATAAACCAATAGACCAAATGATCCAAGTCCCAGTCACATTCAGCCTCCACGATACGGCCAATCCAAAGGATGTCTTAATCCTCTAAAAATAAAGTTCTTCACCGGATAGAAGTGCCGGCTGACGCAGGTGCCAAGTTTAACGCCAATCACCTATGCTGGCTAGTCCACTGCTCCAATCCTGGCTCCACATTCAGGGGCAGTAAGATGGCCATACGGATGATGCACTGGCATCCCACCTGCTTCTAATTACACTATACTTGTGGGGGTGGGGGGGGGGTAAAAATAGCCCAGTTTCCATGGAAACTCTCAGAAATTGCGTGGGTTGGACTTGGGTACCATCGGTTTGCCGTTGAAGGCCCTCCACTAGCTGAAGCGAAGACACAGTTTTGCTTTTGCGACTGGCTGGTGCACTAGAATGACAGCCGGAGAGAGTGGGGGCGTGATGGCTAGGGTATTTCATAAAGAGTGCCTCACTCTTGTCAAGTTGATTTGTTGATATAAATAAAACTCAAAACTAAAATCCACAGCAAATCGTACAAAACAGTGCTTTATTTTGTGATCCTGCTAGCGAAATGCAATGACATTTAATTGCCTCGTGTACCTCCTGGCCAGGAGCTTTTCAACTAATGCATAATGCAGCGTTAGACATGACACACCAAAGCAACATCAGAACTTCATTTTACGATCATGGTCCGAAGTTGTTACTCTAACCTTGCAAGTTACATGTTCAAAAATAAGGGATTTAAACTTTAATCAGAAGTGTTTAATGACAAAATCGGCTATAAATAGGTCACCATGGAACCGTAAAACATCAAAGCAGTGTCGGGCATCTTGCTTGTAGACAGAATGTTACCATCATGTCTCGTTTCAGACCCCCCTGCACCATTTCTTATTTTTTGACAACTGACACGTTTCATGTTGTAAGCGGAGGCACGCCAGATGCGTGTGTGTAGGAAAACAGAGGAAGGGTAGGAAGGTGACTTGGACTGGAGATGGTTTTATGGGACAAGCACCGGAAGGGAAAGGGGTGAAAGGATGTGCGTAGAGAGGGAAGCGCCCAGAGGAAACGAGAAGGCATGCCAGCGACGAGCGGGGTGGGTGAGATAGAGGGAGGGTGTCGAAGGGCTGATACGACCAGCAGGTGAGCCCGCACAACCGTGCTAGCCTCAACCCCGGGAGCCATGAATTGTCGCATTCACAGACATTCAAATTTCGCGGTCGGTTTCCACCTAACCCTGCCAATCAATACGTCGTTCTGACCCCGGAGGCAAATGAAAACTACTGTGACACTTTCCTGACTTGTTTCTGGGGTGTATTAGTGTTCATATAGACCAGTACAATGGCTAAGATGCCAACGCTCGTATCTTTTCTAAGCAGTCCCATAATGTGTAGTACAGGACAAATACGACTGCTTCAGCAGTCTCGGATGTCAAATGTACGCCGCACGTTCCGGCCACGGTTCGACTTTATAAACTTCTTTTGGGCTTTCATCTATGGGTTATGCAGACATCATAGTATCTATAGGTTAGACCAGAGGTCTTCAAACTTTTGTCGGCCGAGCCCCCCCCATCTAAACCTTTTTACACGTTGAGCCCCCCCACCACCACCACCTGATACAGTTCTGGAAGCTGGTACTCTGCATGATTGATGGCCATTCCCTCCTGCAGAGCCCACGTTGTATAGGGCAAATAATGTGTTTAGTAAACTGAAGTTTTTGTAGTGCATGTGCTTATTCTAAAGTTTAAATAAAAAAAAGACAATTAGCACAAAAAATTTCATTGGTGCTTTATTTTTCACATAAAACACAAAATTTAGGATAGATTTGCAAAAACCCTCCAAAAACACAGGTGTGGGAGTGCATGTTTTTCTCCACAGAGACAATGTGTGGATGGATTCTTGCTTCTGCCATCGTTAGGTTGTGCTCCACTTCCAGTCTTAAGCAGTGCCTGGAAATGGGAGTGCTCACAAAATGTTGTAATATATTTTTTTCAGTTTTATATAGCGTGAACATGACCCAAAGGTATTGGAGCGCTTTACAGGAGCATCTTTTACATTACAAAAGCACACATTAATTTTTTGTAAGCACAGGGAGATTTAGTAATTTGCCCAGAATCACAGGATGTTGAGCAGACATCAAGAATTGAACCTGGTTTCCCAGCTCTACAGTCATCAGCTCTGGCTGTTGTGCCACATCCTTGCCCCAAACAAGATATCAGAAAAAGAAGTTCCACAAAACATGCTTTCTGACACAATTAAAAATCCATGATTATGTGGAGTATGGCCAGGTGTTGCCATGTCAGTAGGGGGCCAGCCACAGTTTTCCAAGAAGGCCTATGGGACATCTACATCATACACATGTGATATAAGTGATTCAAAAGGCTATATACATCTTTATTCTCTAGCAGCATCAAGAGTCAATTTGTTAGCATAGTTGGCTTATAAAGAAGAAGATCCCCTTCCAAAGCTTCAGAAATAGCTGCACAAGAAAACATTTAAATTTGGTCTATGAAAGAAGCGAGGACAGATGGTAGGCATACTTCACAATACTTGTTATATTAGGTTTGTGGACTCCGCTCTAGGGATTGGAACATGTTAAACAAGCACCAGTGACTTTAATCAAGGTCAAATTCCTTTTTTGTAAATCACTGGTAAATTAAGTGATTTTGCCCCGAATCACAATTTGTTGAGCCGATACCAGGACTCGAACCCAGGTCCCCAGAACCAAAGTCAGCACCAATGGCATTAAAGCCAAATCCACTTCTCCATGAAACATCCAACGTTTCCACTAGTATTGGGACAAAGGGGAAAGGAGCGAGGCTTAAACAAATTAATACAAAAAGCTCTTCACTCTTACCTGCCAGAGAATGGAATCTTCTGGAAGGATATAACCGTTGTAAACTCCTTGCAGTGAAATGTACTTCCGACGTGGGAAGCAACATGGGGCGCAATTAGACCTGAACTTCGGGGGGGGGATGGGGGGGGGGCAAAGACTCGAAGCCAGGGCTGGCCCTAACACTGGTCGCTTCAGCACTTGTTGCAGCAGAAGGCCACGCTTTCGGATTTAGACGTCACATGGATCGAGGAGAGCTCCAGTGGGCAGTCTCCCCTGTGAGCTGTCCCATTTCAATCTCTGCCCTCCCTACAAGTTTCAACAGCAGCTAGGGCCGTGGGGTCTGATTGCATTGCTGAACACTGATAATCCGTAATCTTCCTTTGTCACTCACCTCCACACAGACATGGCTGAAGAGCATGGGTACTGAGGCAAGACACAACAGTAAGATATGTTATGGACACGGATTTTATCATGTGTGAATTGACAGTATCTGAATTGGTGGTGGCAGCCATGTCAAAGGCCTTTAAAAACATACAGGACCTCCTGTCTGACCAGTTTTGACCTGCAAAGGGTCACAGTTCGGACACACCCGGTGGGTGCAGGCGGGTCCCCAAAGTGTGGATCAGAGTTCAGAGAAATCCAGAACAAAGGCATACTCTGTTGACAAGTTGCAGTTGCGAAGACCAGAGGGATGAGGTAGCTGATGGGCCCAGTGGTGTATTTTGACCAGAGAAGAGTGCCGCCCATAAATGGGCTTCTGACTAAGACCTGGGGATACAATTGCCTTCACATCAGATGCGCAACACCCATACGGCTCAAAGGGCTTCAGCGCCCTCACCCCCCTGGCGCCCTCACCCCCCTGGCCCCCAAACCCACCGGTAGTGTGTGTCAGCCCCTGCTGAGACAGCTTCCCGGGCACACACACACAGACAGTTTTGGAGCTGCCAGCCGCACCGGAGTACTTCACAGGTCTTTAAAAAGACCATTTACGCGTTAATGAGGCATTGTTGTTTTTCACCCCTTCTTAGAGCTCCTGAATCTCCACTCTTCCAATTGCCTAAAGTGTCCCGAAGGGCTGCCGACTGGGGTTAGATTTTAGAGGTGACGTGCGCAGGGCCAAGCAGTCCACGGACTGCAAGAGTCTATGCTGGGGCAGGATGGATGCCCCGGAGATTGTAGGGGGGAGGAAACGAGCGGCTGCCGAGCATAAGCAGGGACCTCGAAAATCGCTCCCGGAGGAACAATACCCACATTAAGGGGGTTCCACCCCAGGCAGAAGGTTCAGATATATACACCTCTTTTTGCAGGATCTTTTTAGTTTTAAACTGGAGGCCCCACCATAAACTCTCTGGGAGCAAGGAGGCGTCTTGTAGGCCACAACATGCACCCAACCACTTTACCTACAAAGGACTCGTGGGCTCTACCTACAGGTCCTGGACTCAAATGGGTTTCTTTCAATTTTCAGTTTAGTGTTAGTTTTTTCGGGGACCGGTACTCACAGAAATAAGCTGAGAGAGGTAGAGAAGACCCAGAGAGTGATGAGATTTAGCGTCAAAAGAGGGAGGGGAATGAGAGGGGAGCAGACAATTGGGAGAAAATATAACTACACAAACACACCTGGTATGACAGCACATATAATTAAGATCCTCACTCTCAATGTGAAGGGCCTAAATAACCCCATCAAGAGGCACGTCATTCAGGAGTACCTGGAAAACTCGGAAGCAGACATCTGCCTCCTCCAGGAAATACACCTCTTGCACAAAGACTGGCACCGCCTCTGTTCGCGAGCCTTCCTTTTCTCTTCCACCTCTGATAAGGAGGAGGGAGTAGCTAACATGGTCGATAAGAGATTTAGAGGGGAGGTGGGCCGCAAAGTAGCAGAAATAGGGTTTAGACTACGTGCTCATACCTTTCACATAGGGGGGCACCCCATAGTAATTAGGTTTATATATTGACCCAATGCAGGACAAGAAAGATTCTTGCAGGCAGCAATTTCAGACGTGATGGCCACACAAACTTGTATGACATTAATGGGGGGGACCTGAACATAGTTCTAGATGCTGAAAAAAATAGATCTAGCAATCGCTTTGTCCGAACTGCGGTCCTGTCACTGGGGGGGGGGGGGGGGGCTACTAGAGCTGGGTTTGGTGGACCTCTGGAGGGAGGCACACCCCCTATCGACTCAATACACCTTCACCCATGCCATAAAACGTACGCGGGCCTCGATTAACTGCTGGGAACAAGAGAGGTCACATCGTGAGAGATGTCGATACAGAACCGGCGGTGCTCTCAAACCATGAGGCAGTGACCCTCACCCTACACTTTACCCCCAAAAGAAACATTTCAGGACCTGGCATTTAAGAGAGAACTTGCTACTCCGATAACCAGTGATACAGCAACTTACAAAAACCATACAAGATTACCTAGACATAAATGACACACACAGACCCCTCAATCTCCACGCTGTGGGAGGCCCTGAAGACAGTCAAGAGGGGAACTCATTAAAATAGCCGCAGCAGACAAAGCACGCAAAGAGGGAACTGTTAACTGCTCAGGTTAGAGAGCTTGAAAGGGTACATAGCAGTACGGGGCGCCTAGAGTCTGGCACCTGTTACGAGCGGCAAGGTCCCAATTAGCGTGCCTCGACCTAGACAGAGCAGAATATGCGGCCCTCCGACTGAAAGTCTTATAACAAAGATGGTTAAAAAGCAGGGCGTCCACTAGCCAGCAAACCAAGGGCCCGAAGACAGCAGACAAAGTTCCAATCTCTTAAAGCTCGCAGGGGAGAGGAATTGACAGACGATGTACACACTACAAATTAAATTCGGGACTTCTATGCAGAGCTTTATACGGAAGATGATTTGGAAGCCGAGAACATAGCTTCTTATTCAGAAAGGGCACACACTCCCCGATTAGCTACTGACCAGTCTGCTTCCCTCGATGCCCCCATAAGGATCAAAGAGGTTATTGCTGTGATTTCCGAAGCCCCCTCCACAGTGTTGCTTGCCTCGCTGCAGAAGGAGCTACTCCACTTTGTGTGGGCAGGTACTCGACCACGTATGAGGCAGGAATTGAGCTACTTGGGCCCAGACGATGAGGGGTTGGGGATCCCAAATTTGCTAGGCTTCTTCCGGCCGGTACTTAGTGGAATGGAATAGGGAGGAATCTGAAAAACACTGGCTATTCTAGGACAGGGCGATAGCGAGGCTGCCCTTAAGGAAAGTACCCTTCTTAAAGAAATCCGATAGACCACGAAGCTTGCAGAAGTCGCCTATCAAGAAGACGGTGCTCAAGGTGTGGGACAGCGTAGACTCTCAAAGAAAACTCACCACGTTTCCCTTCCCCATAGCACCCCTGTTTGAGAATAGGGACTTTTCCCCAGGACTAGAAGGAAAAGCATTCGAAGCTTGGCACCAGACACCATGCGGGCAGCAGGCCATATATTTGACGTGGAGGGAATTTTCCCCTTCGCACAACTACAACAACAGTACACTTTACCAGAGACCGAAAGATTGCGATACCTACAGGTGTGACATTGGTTGCTCCACCCCACTAACTTTCCTTTAGTTAGCCGAAGCCTATCAAAATGTGAGAAGTGGCTGGCTACAAAAAGCACAGATAGTAGACTGATCTCCGAACTCTACGTATTGCTTCGCCAACCAGCCCCCCACAGGCTACACCCAGCCAAAATGGTGGGCAACAGAACTGGGGAGATAATTATTAAGTAAGGCTTGGGGAGAGATCTACTACAGGGCCAGGGACACAGCTCACAACACATCCAGTATTGAAACAGCCACTAAAATAGTTACTTATTGGTACTAAACCCTGGTACGCCTCAACAGGGGCAACCCTGAACGCAGCCCAACTTGCTGGCGCGGCTGTGGAGCAGATGGCACCCTTTTACACCGGCTTTGGGACTGCCCAAGTTTGACATCCTATTGGGCCCGGATACTAGATGGAGTAGCTAAACAATTTAACACACAGATCTCATAGTTCCCAGCATATACGGTTTTGGGATTGCCTAATCCTTAACCTATCCACTTAAGTCCAGCAAAAGGAGACAATGGAATTAGCCCTTGGTGCCGCGCTTCAGAATATCCTTGCCCATTAGGGGACCCATACAACACCCACGCACTTAGGTTGGCTTCACAGATTATGGTTCATTTGAGGGATGGAACAAATGACTGCCACTTTCACAAACTCTAAGTCCACTTTCAGGGAAATCTGGAGACCGTTCCTTACCCTCTTGTCCACGGAAAACAGGGAACTCACCTGCCCTAAATACCCCTGCATCATCCAACTTACCAAAGTAGAGCAGACCTCTTTACCAATAGTACAAATATAGATCAGCATCACCTCTATACAGCTGGCATACACAAGACTCGCTGTAGGAGTACCGGGGGGGAGGGAGGGTTGGGAGTGTTCTTATTATTTCATTTGGTTTTATATAAAAATATCACGTGATATTTGCTGCGACACTCACTACAGAACTCAATTGCGTAAAAGGGGTGGGGAGTACATCGCATATAAAATGTATTCTTTTTTTATGCATTTGTGATGGGGAGAGGATGTAGCCTTATGGCTAGAGTGGTCGACCTTGAAGCTGGGGAACCGGGTTTGAGTCTCTGCAACGACGCTCAACATCCTGTGATTCTGGGCAAGTCACTTAATCTTCCTGTGACCAACAAAAATGAATGTGTCCTTCTGTAACGAAACTGGTGCTCATGTACAGCGCTCTGATACCCGATTTCTCGGATCTAGTTGCGCTATATAAAACTAAAAAAAAAACCAAAAAAAAAAAAAGAAGTTTTAAACTAGAAACTACAAATTATACTTTTGTTTAGGAAAATCTGCCAATTATGCAGCAGAAAATGGACTACATGGCAAATGTAGATAATCCATAAGTATGCAATAAAACACCACGCTATTGCTTTATTCCAGCAGACCTGCCTATAATCTAGTCTTCAGTTCTGATCATTCAATAACTGTCGTTACTCAATTTATTAAAGTCCTTCAAACTCATTTGGCCTCTTCAAATTTCTTAAGAAAACTGGTCTGCTCCTTCCATTTGCAGCCACTAAGCAGTGATCCAGCCAATTACTGGAGCATTTGTGGATTACTGCAAAATTTCCTATGTTGGCCTTGAGACTTATCTGATTAAATGACTAAGTGGTGCAGAATGAAGTGCACGTCGTCTTCTTGACCTTCCTCATCATAGCTCCATTTCAGGCTACTTAGTCAAACTTCATTGGCTACCTGTGTCCTAATGCTTTGTACAAGAGCAAATGCATTTGAACTAGGGCAATTAGTTGCAAAAACTTCGAGTTATTTCCATAGGCCTTCACTCCATTTGCTTCTGACAGAACTCTTGCTCTTCCTCACCACAGCGTCAATAATCTGCCCCCATATAGTTTCAGGACACAGATGTACAGCGATAAAGTCGGTCTTGAAGCATCTCCCATGACCTTGTACTTATCTTATTGGGTGCATCGTCTCAGTAGCCGTAATGTCACTGTAATGGATTCTATGCGGTGGTATACCGATGTAGTTGTATTCTGCCTAGTGATATACAACTCTCTGCCCTTGTACAAACAGGACTCCATTTTAATACTGAGTAAAGAGAAGAAGCATTTCTCCATAACCTGTGCTCACGTACAGAGCAAGTAATAGCAGTGTCTGTATTTAATACTGGCTATGTCCAGCACTACTCCCTGTGAGAAGGTGGCCTGATATATGCTGTCCACTAGTTCTAGTGGCCACCTTGTATCAGTCCAAACAACCCCTTATGGTGAATGGTTAAAGACAACCTTATATGAAAGCTATCCTAGTGGTAGCTATGGAGAGCAGCCTTCAGGCTAAGTCTTGAAGGAATGTAAAGCAGCTTGTTTTACCAGTCTATAATCTCTTGAATGATCAAATGAAAAGACAACCACATCAGGTATATATTCAAAATATATGTAGTTAGGATAAAACACACCCCTCTAGTCTCTTTATGAGACTGGAGTTCGAAGTACTTAGTTTACAAGTGAGCAAGCATCAGTAAAAGTACAAATACATGTTTGGGCCCTAGGGGCGTACCAAACCATATACCAAAAAAGTGGTATAAGAACCACGACTGGAATAGGCACCAAGGCCTATGGCCTCTAGAATCACTGGGACCCAAAGGAACCAGGGGACCCACGGGGACTGTATGCAGTGTGAAAACACAACCGCGGGTTCCTATTATCTTCTATGGGCAATATCGCGGTTGGAATTTTTAAGATTAGGGACACTTCTAATCGAGTCTGGACCAAACCCTTTTGGACTTAAGAAGTTCTAGGGCTAGCACCCACGAGAGCACCGAAGTACTCGAGTTACCTCACCCAGGGAAGCCGGGTGCCTAGGTGTCTTTTGGTGTTGGGTCACGTCGTCGATTTCAATGGAAGCCTGCAAAGAACTGCTGCTGCCGTGAAGAAGAGAAGTGTCCGGAGAGATCCAAGCCTGGATCTGGGATGTAAGGAACCTGAAAGCAGAGGGGACAGAGTCTGGGTCACTTGCCAGTGACCTAGGGCAGGATGGACCAATGCCCACAGATGTTGGGTGCTTCAGGTGAGTTGATGGGTGTCTTGACTCTTCAGCCACGAGGTCAAGGAGGTGTCGACGAAGCCAACGAGCCGGATTCGAGCTGTCCCACGAAGTCTGTTGAGTGCTGCGGTGTCAGCGACCTGAATGGACCCAACAAGCCTTGGCAACGGCAAGTCACAGGAATTCAGAGAAAGGACTGCGGTGCAGACCAGCAAGGTCTGAGGGACTCACCCAGCGAGGGTAAGTCAGGGCACGTCTAGAGCAACCAGGAACACCCAATCAGAGAAGGAGTTGCCTTCGTGGGGACCTGCTAGCCAACGGGCTAGTGATCGCGAAGGAGCCTCAAGCGGTCGCACTTGAAGCTGGCCCACGGGTCACTCGTGGAGTGGAGACCAACAATCTTCGGTGCAGGAGGTGCTCAAGGCTGGGGCTACTCGGAGCCCAAAGCACAACTTCGAGGAGGACCAGGAAGATAGTGTTGCTGCAAAAGTTCACGGTGGTGTCCAGGGGTCACGGTTCCACGTCACTCACGATAGCCACGGGCCTCAGCTTTGCTGTGGACTCAGGGTAGCCTCGGGGGAAGTCTGGAAATCCACCTCTGGGGATGCAGAGACTTCAGCGTCCAGCGGGAGCTTCAGAATTGCAGACCGGTCAGTTGTTTCTTTGGTGTCTGCCAAGCAGGGGAGTCACTCCTTGACCCCAAGGGAGATCTCTTCAGTCTTCTAGTCAGGATAGAACGTCGAAGGTCCAGGATGTACGTTGCAGAGTTTCGTCCAGGGTAATCTAAAGTCCTAGGGACTGGATTCCTATACTTCTAGTGAGTTTAGGGGATGGACTAACTCTAAGGCTCCACCTATGGGTGGGCCAGGAAAGAGGGGTGGTTACACCCATTTCCTTTTGTCCAGTTTCGCGCCCGAGCAGGGGCAGGTAGCCCCTGCAACCGGTTTAAACTGGAGTATGCACAGGGACACAAAGTGTGCCCCCAATGCAGGACTTCAAAGCAGCAGAGAGTGCTTCCGGCCAGCCCCAATACACATCAGCCTGTCTGGGGAGGTGGGGACACCTCCCCTCGACAGGAAACCTATTGTCCAGGCCTCCCCTGCCGGAGTTTCGGTCAGCAGCAGGAGGCCAGACCCGTGTCTTTGGCAGAGGCATCCATTTTGTGATGCCGGGGCTCAGGAAAGTCCTACCGTGTTTAGCCAGTGTGAACATGTCTCGCCCTCTAGAAGGGTGGAATGCTACCGCTGCCGCCAGAACTGGCGGGGGGTTAGTATTCCAAAGCGTTTGACACTAAACACGACATGTTTTGATGCAGCCATCCCAAAGTTAGCATTTACCGCAAGGTTATAATGCACTTAAGAGTATATGGCATGGCTGTATCACAGAACAGCCATAAGGAAGTATTTCCGAAAGCTGCAGAGGGGCTCAGCTCATGCTTGGGCACCCTCTCACATAAAAACAAGCACTCTGCCTTCAGGATTGTCACGGCCTGCCATAGGAGTGGCTTATAGGTTTATATGTGTCTGTATAGGGTAGTGATATAGGTAGCCTATACCACAGTAAGGGGTGAAAGCACACCCTTAGCCAGGCTGCAGTAGCAGAGTGCTTCCCAGGGATGGCATAATATATGCTGCAGACCCTGGTAGGCCTCTGAGGTACCTATGCCCTAGGTACATAGTATACCATATACTAGGGGCTTATAAGGCACTCCAGAATCCAATTAGACATGTACCTAATGTACATGGAAACCATTTTAGAGAGGAAGCAGCTAGGCTGTGGTCCTGATTAGCAGGGCCACAGCGAGACTAAGGTCTAAAAATAGTCAAACACCAGCAAAAAGTGGGGGTACCCATGTGAAGCAGATCCTACTCTCCTCACTCCCCATCATGCTTCATTTTACAATTAAGAGCATCATTTTGGCTCTGACCTAAAGAATGAGTAATGCCTGCCGCTGTGCATTCAGCAATGTGGGCTGCAATTGTGCTGTCTAAAGGACAAAATACATTTTTTATCTTTCATTGTAATATGACAAATAGTACTGAAATATGGTCTCACACTCAACCCCTGCACACTGTCTGGCACGAATGTACCATGTGGCTGTGATAACCTGGCTTGAAATGGAAAGGTTGGCTTTTTAACTTACAAAAACAATAACATGAAAGACGTTGATTAGCAAGTCTCATTCAATTAATCTCTCGAGGTAACCGATTTAAGAATTCGATACCCCCACAGAGGTGAAATGTCTTCATGAAATCACAGTTCTCCAAAGGTCTGTCGCCCCCCTCAACAACAAACGAGAAGTCAAAGCTACTGAGGCAGAAGAAAAACTGGTTCTGACAAAATTAATTAAAAAAAGATTTAAAATTTTTTAAAAATGCATTTGCTCTTTTGGGTGTAGAAAACAATGTGTAGTTTAATGCCAAAAGAACACGTCCATCAGATTTTAAATAAAGAGAATGGCTAACAGAAAAGGACAAGGCATACAATAATAACATAATTGATTGCGAAGTCAGCTAGATGTTAAATCATTTTCTACCGTGTCCAAATCCAATTGTTGTCCTAGTTTCACTCCACTCCCCAATGCCATAAACCGTAACTAAACTTACAGGTTATAACTCACATGATACAATGAGGGGAGAGCTAACCACTTTCACTAGAGGCTGAGAACAATGAGACAAAGTTTGCTATTTGTTTACCTGCTTTTTCCATAAATGGTTCTGTTAAAAAATTAACACATAGTGAGTGCCTTCTTTGTCATGCACAGAATATAAACTGGCAGAGTAGCATCTGAGACGTCACTCATATTATATGAACGACTAAAAAGAGGAAGTACTTCGACTAGCCTTACATATCTTTCGTATATCTTTTGTCACCTCAGCAAGGGGATGCGGCATTATATGATGCTGCAATGCAATGCCACACCGTCAAGGCATCAATAAACCCTGTTGCTAACATACTCCACCCTTTGCTACATTAAGGGAAGATGCTTCACTTGGTAACTGATATGGTCAGCAAACTGGCTCAAAAAAAAGTTCTGAGAGATGCATCCGCGAAATGACTTTAACCCATATGCACCAACGTTTGGGCACAACCATAGTTCATAAGGATATACATGTAGATTCAATTTGCGAGAATCCACAATGCTACAGTGAAAATCTATGCATTACTCATTTTAAGAATAAACTTGCCTATGAAAGAAAGGGTGTGTTTTGTTGCTAACATTCTAGCTTTTAGAATATTGTTCTTTTAACTGCAGATCGAGGTGGGCCTGCAGAAACCTTGACAAATGTACCTTGTTTTGGACCAACTAGATTTGCCTACAAATGTATCAAAATCGTATACCATGGTCTGATCGGTTGTATAGCAAACTGAAAACTCGTTGTCAAAGAGACTAGACTCTTGTGTGTTCTAAACTGCATGTGCTTGGGGGTACCATTCAATAATAAAGGAACATGGTCGCACCTTGTAAAAATTATAAAGACTCATTTTGAACAGTCCACTTTTACCATTTTTAGGTTTTGTTTTCTGCAAACCTGGACTTTAAACTCCTGGATACAATTATTAATATATATAAAGCAAGGTGTCTATGTGTAGCTATTTTGGGGAACCTATGCTGCAACTCCTTTACAGGTCAGTGAAAATGACTTTTTTTTTTTTTAAGATTATTGTCCATTCCAACTAGTTCCCCAAAGTATATATGCCATTCTGAACTTGGTGTTCCGTTTCTTCAGGATTATGTAAAGTTTTCCCCTTTACTGTTATGCCTTTCTGCTTGGTCAGAAAGGGAAAAAAATCTTAATCAACTTGTGATTCTAGATTGCATGAAACATGATAATGTGTTGAAAATCTCCGAGTTCACCTATATTAAGGAACAATTGGCATTACTGGGGATGTCTGATCTATTTTCTAACCCTGAATGTATAAACTCTTCTGGAAAGATGTCGTTAGATCTGAATATTTAGCTATTTTAACAAGGAAAGAGAATATATTGAGCGCAGGAAGAGGATGGTGGCTAGCTAGCAACTTTCATCGACTAGGATATTTATGGAATCATAATAGCGTTTCATATTAAATCCTCGACACAGGTTTTATTTGGTTAGGTTTCGTTTTACTATAGCCATTTTTGGTGTCTTATCTGTACGGAGTATATAGAGATTCAGACCTTAATTTGTATCATTAGGATTCAGAATCTATTCAATCATTGTTACACTTTCTCCTGTTTTGTAAGCTTTACTCACCACCTAAGAAACTGTTTTCAATTCCTTAGTCGAGGTTTCTTTATATTAGAAAATGCAGACCTTTCCTGGAGCACCTTTAATTTCTTCAGTCTGGATTTGTATGCATAATGTTTTACAAATTTATTTTGGCTGCAGTAAGGCTGAGAACCATGGTGGGCAAATGACGACATGCTCAGATGACCTAGAAATATGACTCGATATCGAGTATTTGCACGTTATGACATTCATGAGGTTTTGCTGAATCAAGTTTTTTATGACGATTATGAATATGGCAAATCAATAGTAGCTAATCATGTCTCGTTGCTAATAAATGAAATATTATATTCTTTTTATATTATGTACTTAATCCACAGCACTGATTTTTATTGCTCTGGTTTCGGCTGCTATTTTGATCTATGCGATGGACTCTCTGCACTAAGCATTATGCGGTTTATGATCTGCTACTAAATGAAGTCTTGCATTCTTTCTAAATGTATGTACTTAATCCACACCATCCAGTTTTATTGCCCAGGTTTCATCTAATATGTTTTACCTATGTAATGCACTTTCTTTCCAATGCATTATGCCCTTTATTTTAATCTGTACATGTTATAGAAGTCAATGAGACCTATGATAATGTTGTGCAATCTGTAGAATATCTGGAAGGCTTTCTTCTTATTGCTACCTATTTTCCGTTTTTCATATTTTTATTGAATATCAAATGTTATATAATTGTAGGCACTTTGTGTATTCTTTCCTGGTTTTAACAACCGAATAAAGATTGAACAGCAGAAGCGCACTGCATTTAGTGTAATTAAATTTAAAATATTTCTACAGTGAAAGTGAAGAATGGTCAAACCAAGATGATTTACTAAACGAGCATAGACCCTGCAAGATTCCAGAATTTTGCTTAATAGTAAATAGAAACATGGTACTACTGAGAGAGCAAAAACAAAGCAACAGATACGAGGTATTAATGTCGGCAATAGTTAAAATACTCTGGCCGATATAAAAATTAAGTACAAAACATTTTAATATAGGCAAATACATTATTTACAATAATGAGGTTATGCATAGCTTGGCAAGAATGCAGACACCGACACTGGACAATGAAGTTCCTTTCAACTACGGACTTTGCAAACACCCAACATCAAGACTTAATATAATTATGCTGTATAGCACATTAAAGAAATGCCTAAAGTGATGCACAGGCTATGGCTAATCAATGAAGACGAGTTTTTCTGCCGTGAAAAAGACTGTAAAAAGGTGATACGGACACTAGGCATTTCTAGACTTGAGGACAGAAACGCAACTACCATCAGCACTGCAAAACCCCATCTGACTTCTAGGAAGGCCACACTCAAAGCAGCAGCCAGGCTTGTTTGTCTAGGGAACCTGATGATACACACTTTACCAGGCTCACTCGCACACGTATCAGGGTTAATTGGCTCCCTGTCCAACCACTCTGTGTTTTTAGGGCAGCATGCATTACCCACAAAGCACTCCACTCAGCAAACCCAAAATACCTAGCACAAAAACTGAAAAGACCAGGGGGCATCACTCGCTACTCAATTCAGGCTCAATGCTATTGGAGCTGCACAGATTCAAGAGAGATCGCATTTATGATCCTTTTCAGGAAGCGCCCTGAGAATCTGGAGCACCCTTCTGCAAGAGATACGCACAAACCCCGCCATGGTCATCTTTAAGAGAAACGTAAAAGCAACTTTAATTAATAAATATGACCTTAAGGCTGACAAGTGCCCCAGCCAACCCTAATACGAAAATACACTAACGCAATCATTTACAGTGATGTTACCCATACATTGAGATTGCATTACAGGTTTGTAATAACAGTAAGGATCCTCACCTTGTAGGCAGGGGCGGAGGGAAAATCCTAGCCTTTAAGCTTTGGAGTGATGTAAGAATCACTATCAAGAAGTGAGTATGTTTTTGAGGAGTTTTAGGTGGTAGCACGTTATCCGTTACTCAGTTACTCAGTTGTTGGCAGGCAAGAACCCAGGTCACAGGAGTGTGATAGAATGTTCTGCAGAGCCTCAAAAGCTGAGATACTCTGTCATCTTTGATGTCCCCTGGCCATCAGTGCTATGGACAACCCTCTTAAAAAGAAGAATGTTCTAACAAAGTTTCCAGTACGCGTATTGTATCTTGAAGAGGGCTGGCATAACTAAAGCAGTATCTAATTATTGCCAATTAAAAAGTTGAATCGTTTACCACCGTTTACACAGGTCCTGTCTTTTCATGACATGTATGGAACAGCAGATTTTGCTTGATGAAGCATTCGGGCATGAAAAGTGCATGTTACCGATGCCCTTCAGTGGTGAATATTAACCTATTAGGGGATGGAAAATGACTGAGGGGGTGACTTTTAAACACTTTTTGGCCGTTTAGCACATTCCTTTGTGTTTGCTGAACTCCCCAGCAGTGTGAGGGGAGACGCTGGCGATTTAAGAAAAGGGTCAAGAAAATTATGAAGTGTTTATCAGAGCAAAGTCATAGGGGAATACAACGAAGAAGCTGGGGGGAAAGTAGTTGGTGCTCCTTCTGAAATAAACACACAAGAGGTTTGGATAGTTAACACTGGGAGCAA